>NW_026698245.1:0-190056 GCF_030435755.1 Ochotona princeps
CGCATGTGGAGCATTGGTTTGTGTGGGATGCTCTACCAGGTTCATTTCAGTCCTAGGCACTCAAAGGGCATTAAGCCTAGAGTGTGAAAACTGAGTTTCCTTGAGAGCTGCTTGGAAGCCTGATGGTGTGTGAAGTTAGTGAGTCAAATGGAGTTGTTCTCCCACAAGAACCACTCGGCTGATTCTTCTTCAATATGCGCTTCACCAACATGCAGTGTTTCCTTGATTGAATTAGCTCTCACACCAATATTTGTGCCTAGAGCCTTTGCATTGAGTGCTCTCTGAAAACCTCTTTGGCGCTGAAGTTGTCTGTGAATGTGGAGTTGGTGGCATGTGAAACCCGCATGTGGAGCATTGGTTCGTGTGGGATGCTCGACCAGGTTCATTTGAGTCCTAGGCACTCAAAGGGCATTAAGCCTAGAGTGTGAAAACTGAGTTTCCTTGAGAGCTGCTTGGAAGCCTTACGGTGTGTGAAGTTAGTGAGCCAAATGGAGTTGTTCTCCCACAAGAACCACTCGGCTGATTCTTCTTCAATATGCGCTTCACCAACATGCAGTGTTTCCTTGATTGAATTAGCTCTCACACCAATATTTGGGCCTGGAGCCTTTGCATTGAGGGCTATCTGAAAATGGCTTTGGCGCTGAAGTTGTCTGTGAATGTGGAGTTGGTGGCATGTGAAACCCGCATGTGGAGCATTGGTTTGTGTGGGATGCTCTACCAGGTGCATTCCTACATAATGCACTCAAAGGGCATTAAGCCTAGAGTGTGAAAACTGAGTTTCCTTGAGAGCTGCTTGGAAGCCTGATGGTGTGTGAAGTTAGTGAGCCAAATGGAGTTGTTCTAACACAAGAACCACTGACTGATTCTTCTTCAATATGCGCTTCACCAACATGCAGTGTTTCCTTGATTGAATTAGCTCTCACACCAATATTTGCGCCTAGAGCCTTTGCATTGAGGGCTATCTGAAAATGGCTTTGGCGCTGAAGTTGTCTGTGAATGTGGAGTTGGTGGCATGTGAAACCCGCATGTGGAGCATTGGTTTGTGTGGGATGCTCTACCAGGTTCATTCCTACATAATGCACTCAAAGGGCATTAAGCCTAGAGTGTGAAAACTGAGTTTCCTTGAGAGCTGCTTGGAAGCCTGATGGTGTGTGAAGTTAGTGAGTCAAATGGAGTTGTTCTCCCACAAGAACCACTCGGCTGATTCTTCTTCAATATGCGCTTCACCAACATGCAGTGTTTCCTTGATTGAATTAGCTCTCACACCAATATTTGGGCCTAGAGCCTTTGCATTGAGTGCTCTCTGAAAACCTCTTTGGCGCTGAAGTTGTCTGTGAATGTGGAGTTGGTGGCATGTGAAACCCGCATGTGGAGCATTGGTTCGTGTGGGATGCTCGACCAGGTTCATTTGAGTCCTAGGCACTCAAAGGGCATTAAGCCTAGAGTGTGAAAACTGAGTTTCCTTGAGAGCTGCTTGGAAGCCTGATGGTGTGTGAAGTTAGTGAGCCAAATGGAGGTGTTCTCCCACAAGAACCACTCGGCTGATTCTTCTTCAATATGCGCTTCACCAACATGCAGTGTTTCCTTGATTGAATTAGCTCTCACACCAATATTTGCACCTAGAGCCTTTGCATTGAGGGCTATCTGAAAATGGCTTTGGCGCTGAAGTTGTCTGTGAATGTGGAGTTGGTGGCATGTGAAACCCGCATGTGGAGCATTGGTTTGTGTGGGATGCTCTACCAGGTGCATTCCTACATAATGCACTCAAAGGGCATTAAGCCTAGAGTGTGAAAACTGAGTTTCCTTGAGAGCTGCTTGGAAGCCTGATGGTGTGTGAAGTTAGTGAGCCAAATGGAGTTGTTCTCCCACAAGAACCACTGGCTGATTCTTCTTCAATATGCGCTTCACCAACATGCAGTGTTTCCTTGATTGAATTAGCTCTCACATCAATATTTGTGCCTAGAGCCTTTGCATTGAGGGCTATCTGAAAATGGCTTTGGCGCTGAAGTTGTCTGTGAATGTGGAGTTGGTGGCATGTGAAACCCGCATGTGGAGCATTGGTTTGTGTGGGATGCTCTACCAGGTTCATTCCTACATAATGCACTCAAAGGGCATTAAGCCTAGAGTGTGAAAACTGAGTTTCCTTGAGAGCTGCTTGGAAGCCTGATGGTGTGTGAAGTTAGTGAGCCAAATGGAGTTGTTCTCCCACAAGAACCACTCGGCTGATTCTTCTTCAATATGCGCTTCATCAACATGCAGTGTTTCCTTGATTGAATTAGCTCTCACACCAATATTTGCGCCTAGAGCCTTTGTATTGAGGGCTATCTGAAAATGGCTTTGGCGCTGAAGTTGTCTGTGAATGTGGAGTTGGTGGCATGTTAAACCCGCATGTGGAGCATTGGTTCGTGTGGGATGCTCTACCAGGTTCATTTCAGTCCTAGGCACTCAAAGGGCATTAAGCCTAGAGTGTGAAAACTGAGTTTCCTTGAGAGCTGCTTGGAAGCCTGATGGTGTGTGAAGTTAGTGAGCCAAATGGAGTTGTTCTCCCACAAGAACCACTCGGCTGATTCTTCTTCAATATGCGCTTCACCAACATGCAGTGTTTCCTTGATTGAATTAGCTCTCACACCAATATTTGCACCTAGAGCCTTTGTATTGAGGGCTATCTTAAAATGGCTTTGGCGCTGAAGTTGTCTGTGAATGTGGAGTTGGTGGCATGTGAAACCCGCATGTGGAGCATTGGTTTCTGTGGGATGCTCTACCAGGTTCATTCCTACATAATGCACTCAAAGGGCATTAAGCCTAGAGTGTGAAAACTGAGTTTCCTTGAGAGCTGCATATAAGCCTGATGGTGTGTGAAGTTAGTGAGTCAAATGGAGTTGTTCTCCCACAAGAACCACTCGGCTGATTCTTCTTCAATATGCGCTTCACCAACATGCAGTGTTTTCTTGATTGAATTAGCTCTCACACCAATATTTGCGCCTAGAGCCTTTGCATTGAGGGCTATCTGAAAATGGCTTTGGCGCTGAAGTTGTCTGTGAATGTGGAGTTGGTGGCATGTGAAACCCGCATGTGGAGCATTGGTTTGTGTGGGATGCTCTATCAGGTTCATTCCTACATAATGCACTCAAAGGGCATTAAGCCTAGAGTGTGAAAACTGAGTTTCCTTGAGAGCTGCTTGGAAGCCTGATGGTGTGTGAAGTTAGTGAGCCAAAATGGAGTTGTTCTCCCACAAGAACCACTCGGCTGATTCTTCTTCAATATGCCCTTCACCAACATGCAGTGTTTCCTTGATTGAATTAGCTCTCACATCAATATTTGTGCCTAGAGCCTTTGCATTGAGGGCTATCTGAAAATGGCTTTGGCGCTGAAGTTGTCTGTGAATGTGGAGTTGGTGGCATGTGAAACCCGCATGTGGAGCATTGGTTTGTGTGGGATGCTCTACCAGGTTCATTCCTATATAATGCACTCAAAGGGCATTAAGCCTAGAGTGTGAAAACTGAGTTTCCTTGAGAGCTGCATGGAAGCCTGATGGTGTGTGAAGTTAGTGAGCCAAATGGAGTTGTTCTAACACAAGAACCACTCGGCTGATTCTTCTTCAATATGCGCTTCACCAACATGCAGGGTTTCCTTGATTAAATTAGCTCTCACACCAATATTTGCGCCTAGAGCCTTTGCATTGAGGGCTATCTGAAAATGGCTTTGGCGCTGAAGTTGTCTGTGAATGTGGAGTTGGTGGCATGTGAAACCCGCATGTGGAGCATTGGTTTGTGTGGGATGCTCTACCAGGTTCATTCCTACATAATGCACTCAAAGGGCATTAAGCCTAGAGTGTGAAAACTGAGTTTCCTTGAGAGCTGCATATAAGCCTGATGGTGTGTGAAGTTAGTGAGCCAAATGGAGTTGTTCTCCCACAAGAACCACTCGGCTGATTCTTCTTCAATATGCGCTTCACCAACATGCAGTGTTTCCTTGATTGAATTAGCTCTCACACCAATATTTTCGCCTAGAGCCTTTGCATTGAGGGCTATCTGAAAATGGCTTTGGCGCTGAAGTTGTCTGTGAATGTGGAGTTGGTGGCATGTGAAACCCGCATGTGGAGCATTGGTTTGTGTGGGATGCTCTACCAGGTGCATTTCATTCCTAGGCACTCAAAGGGCATTAAGCCTAGAGTGTGAAAACTGAGTTTCCTTGAGAGCTGCTTGGAAGCCTGATGGTGTGTGAAGTTAGTGAGCCAAATGGAGTTGTTCTCCCACAAGAACCACTCGGCTGATTCTTCTTCAATATGCGCTTCACCAACATGCAGTGTTTCCTTGATTGAATTAGCTCTCACACCAATATTTGCGCCTAGAGCCTTTGCATTGAGGGCTATCTGAAAATGGCTTTGACGCTGAAGTTGTCTGTGAATGTGGAGTTGGTGGCATGTGAAACCCGCATGTGGAGCATTGGTTTGTGTGGGATGCTCTACCAGGTTCATTCCTACATAATGCACTCAAAGGGCATTAAGCCTAGAGTGTGAAAACTGAGTTTCCTTGAGAGCTGCTTGGAAGCCTGATGGTGTGTGAAGTTAGTGAGCCAAATGGAGTTGTTCTCCCACAAGAACCACTCGGCTGATTCTTCTTAAATATGCGCTTCACCAACATGCAGTGTTTCCTTGATTGAATTAGCTCTCACACCAATATTTTCGCCTAGAGCCTTTGCATTGAGGGCTATCTGAAAATGGCTTTGGCGCTGAAGTTGTCTGTGAATGTGGAGTTGGTGGCATGTGAAACCCGCATGTGGAGCATTGGTTTGTGTGGGATGCTCTACCAGGTTCATTCCTAGATAATGCAGTGAAAGGGCACTAAGCATAGAGTGTGAAAACTGAGTTTCCTTGAGAGCTGCTTGGAAGCCTGATGTTGTGTGAAGTTAGTGAGCCAAATGGAGTTGTTCTCCCACAAGAACCACTCGGCTGATTCTTCTTCAATATGCGCTTCACCAACATGCAGTGTTTCCTTGATTGAATTAGCTCTCACACCAATATTTGTGCCTAGAGCCTTTGCATTGAGGGCTATCTGAAAATGGCTTTGGCGCTGAAGTTGTCTGTGAATGTGGAGTTGGTGGCATGTGAAACCCGCATGTGGAGCATTGGTTTGTGTGATAAGCTCACCAAGCTTCATTTGAGTCCTAGGTGCTCAAAGGGCATTAAGCCTAGAGTGTGAAAACTGAGTTTCCTTGAGAGCTGCTTGGAAGCCTGATGGTGTGTGAAGTTAGTGAGCCAAATGGAGTTGTTCTCCCACAAGAACCACTCGGCTGATTCTTCTTCAATATGCGCTTCACCAACATGCAGTGGTTCCTTGATTGAATTAGCTCTCACACCAATATTTTCGCCTAGAGCCTTTGCATTGAGGGCTATCTGAAAATGGCTTTGGCGCTGAAGTTGTCTGTGAATGTGGAGTTGGTGGCATGTGAAACCCGCATGTGGAGCATTGGTTTGTGTGGGATGCTCTACCAGGTTCATTCCTAGATAATGCAGTGAAAGTTCACTAAGCCTAGAGTGTGAAAACTGAGTTTCCTTGAGAGCTGCTTGGAAGCCTGATGGTGTGTGAAGTTAGTGAGCCAAATGGAGTTGTTCTCCCACAAGAACCACTCGGCTGATTCTTCTTCAATATGCGCTTCACCAACATGCAGTGTTTCCTTGATTGAATTAGCTCTCACACAAATATTTGTGCCTAGAGCCTTTGCATTGAGGGCTATCTGAAAATGGCTTTGGCGCTGAAGTTGTCTGTGAATGTGGAGTTGGTGGCATGTGAAACCCGCATGTGGAGCATTGGTTTGTGTGGGATGCTCTACCAGATGCATTCCTAGATAATGCACTCAAAGGGCATTAAGCCTAGAGTGTGAAAACTGAGTTTCCTTGAGAGCTGCTTGAAAGCCTGATGGTGTGTGAAGTTAGTGAGCCAAATGGAGTTGTTCTCCCACAAGAACCACTCGGCTGATTCTTCTTCAATATGCGCTTCAGCAACATGCAGTGTTTCCTTGATTGAATTAGCTCTCACACCAATATTTGTGCCTAGAGCCTTTGCATTGAGTGCTCTCTGAAAACCTCTTTGGCGCTGAAGTTGTCTGTGAATGTGGAGTTGGTGGCATGTGAAACCCGCATGTGGAGCATTGGTTTGTGCGGGAAGCTCACCAAGCTTCATTTCAAACGTAGGCACTCAAAGGGCATTAAGCCTAGAGTGTGAAAACTGAGTTTCCTTGAGAGCTGTTTGGAAGCCATATGGTGTGTGAAGTTAGTGAGCCAAATGGAGTTGTTCTCCCACAAGAACCACTCGGCTGATTCTTCTTCAATATGCGCTTCACCAACATGCAGTGTTTCCTTGATTGAATTAGCTCTCACACCAATATATGCTCCTAGAGCCTTTGTATTGAGGGCTATCTGAAAATGGCTTTGGCGCTGAAGTTGTCTGTGAATGTGGAGTTGGTGGCAAGTGAAACCCGCATGTGGAGCATTGGTTTGTGTGGGATGCTCTACCAGGTTCATTCCTACATAATGCACTCAAAGGGCATTAAGCCTAGAGTGTGAAAACTGAGTTTCCTTGAGAGCTGCTTGGAAGCCTGATGGTGTGTGAAGTTAGTGAGCCAAATGGAGTTGTTCTCCCACAAGAACCACTCGCCTGATTCTTCTTCAATATGCGCTTCACCAACATGCAGTGTTTCCTTGATTGAATTAGCTCTCACACCAATATTTGCGCCTAGAGCCTTTGCATTGAGGGCTATCTGAAAATGGCTTTGGCGCTGAAGTTGTCTGTGAATGTGGAGTTGGTGGCATGTGAAACCCGTATGTGGAGCATTGGTTTGTGTGGGATGCTCTACCAGGTTCATTCCTACATAATGCAATCAAAGGGCATTAAGCCTAGAGTGTGAAAACTGAGTTTCCTTGAGAGCTGCTTGGAAGCCTGATGGTGTGTGAAGTTAGTGAGCCAAATGGAGTTGTTCTCCCACAAGAACCACTCGGCTGATTCTTCTTCAATATGCGCTTCACCAACATGCAGTGTTTCCTTGATTGAATTAGCTCTCACACCAATATTTGCGCCTAGAGCCTTTGCATTGAGGGCTATCTGAAAATGGCTTTGGCGCTGAAGTTGTCTGTGAATGTGGAGTTGGTGGCATGTGAAACCCGCATGTGGAGCATTGATTTGTGTGGGATGCTCTACCAGGTTCATTCCTACATAATGCACTCAAAGGGCATTAAGCCTAGAGTGTGAAAACTGAGTTTCCTTGAGAGCTGCTTGGAAGCCTGATGGTGTGTGAAGTTAGTGAGCCAAATGGAGTTGTTCTCCCACAAGAACCACTCGGCTGATTCTTCTTCAATATGCGCTTCATCAACATGCAGTGTTTCCTTGATTGAATTAGCTCTCACACCAATATTTGCGCCTAGAGCCTTTGTATTGAGGGCTATCTGAAAATGGCTTTGGCGCTGAAGTTGTCTGTGAATGTGGAGTTGGTGGCATGTGAAACCCGCATGTGGAGCATTCGTTTGTGTGGGATGCTCTACCAGGTTCATTTCAGTCCTAGGCACTCAAAGGGCATTAAGCCTAGAGTGTGAAAACTGAGTTTCCTTGAGAGCTGCTTGGAAGCCTGATGGTGTGTGAAGTTAGTGAGCCAAATGGAGTTGTTCTCCCACAAGAACCACTCGGCTGATTCTTCTTCAATATGCGCTTCACCAACATGCAGTGTTTCCTTGATTGAATTAGCTCTCACACCAATATTTGCGCCTAGAGCCTTTGCATTGAGGGCTATCTGAAAATGGCTTTGGCGCTGAAGTTGTCTGTGAATGTGGAGTTGGTGGCATGTGAAACCCGCATGTGGAGCATTGATTTGTGTGGGATGCTCTACCAGGTTCATTCCTACATAATGCACTCAAAGGGCATTAAGCCTAGAGTGTGAAAACTGAGTTTCCTTGAGAGCTGCTTGGAAGCCTGATGGTGTGTGAAGTTAGTGAGCCAAATGGAGGTGTTCTCCCACAAGAACCACTCGGCTGATTCTTCTTCAATATGCGCTTCATCAACATGCAGTGTTTCCTTGATTGAATTAGCTCTCACACCAATATTTGCGCCTAGAGCCTTTGTATTGAGGGCTATCTGAAAATGGCTTTGGCGCTGAAGTTGTCTGTGAATGTGGAGTTGGTGGCATGTGAAACCCGCATGTGGAGCATTCGTTTGTGTGGGATGCTCTACCAGGTTCATTTCAGTCCTAGGCACTCAAAGGGCATTAAGCCTAGAGTGTGAAAACTGAGTTTCCTTGAGAGCTGCTTGGAAGCCTGATGGTGTGTGAAGTTAGTGAGCCAAATGGAGTTGTTCTCCCACAAGAACCACTCGGCTGATTCTTCTTCAATATGCGCTTCACCAACATGCAGTGGTTCCTTGATTGAATTAGCTCTCACACCAATATTTTCGCCTAGAGCCTTTGCATTGAGGGCTATCTGAAAATGGCTTTGGCGCTGAAGTTGTCTGTGAATGTGGAGTTGATGGCATGTGAAACCCGCATGTGGAGCATTGGTTTGTGTGGGATGCTCTACCAGGCTTCATTTCAGTCCTAGGCACTCAAAGGGCATTAAGCCTAGAGTGTGAAAACTGAGTTTCCTTGAGAGCTGCTTGGAAGCCTGATGGTGTGTGAAGTTAGTGAGCCAAATGGAGTTGTTCTCCCACAAGAACCACTCGGCTGATTCTTCTTCAATATGCGCTTCACCAACATGCAGTGTTTCCTTGATTGAATTAGCTCTCACACCAATATTTTCGCCTAGAGCCTTTGCATTGAGGGCTATCTGAAAATGGCTTTGGCGCTGAAGTTGTCTGTGAATGTGGAGTTGGTGGCATGTGAAACCCGCATGTGGAGCATTGGTTTGTGTGGGATGCTCTACCAGGTTCATTCCTAGATAATGCAGTGAAAGGGCACTAAGCCTAGAGTGTGAAAACTGAGTTTCCTTGAGAGCTGCTTGGAAGCCTGATGGTGTGTGAAGTTAGTGAGCCAAATGGAGTTGTTCTCCCACAAGAACCACTCGGCTGATTCTTCTTCAATATGCGCTTCACCAACATGCAGTGTTTCCTTGATTGAATTAGCTCTCACACCAATATTTGTGCCTAGAGCCTTTGCATTGAGGGCTATCTGAAAATGGCTTTGGCGCTGAAGTTGTCTGTGAATGTGGAGTTGGTGGCATGTGAAACCCGCATGTGGAGCATTGGTTTGTGTGGGATGCTCTACCAGGTTCATTCCTAGATAATGCACTCAAAGGGCATTAAGCCTAGAGTGTGAAAACTGAGTTTCCTTGAGAGCTGCATGGAAGCCTGATGGTGTGTGAAGTTAGTGAGCCAAATGGAGTTGTTCTCCCACAAGAACCACTTGGCTGATTCTTTTTCAATATGCGCTTCACCAACATGCAGTGTTTCCTTGATTGAATTAGCTCTCACACCAATATTTGCGCCTGGAGCCTTTGCATTGAGGGCTACCTGAAAACGGCTTTGGCGCTGAAGTTGTCTGTGAATGTGGAGTTGGTGGCATGTGAAACCCGCCTGTGGAGCATTGGTTTGTGTGATAAGCTCACCAAGATTCATTTGAGTCCTAGGCACTCAAAGGGCATTAAGCCTAGAGTGTGAAAACTGAGTTTCCTTGAGAGCTGCTTGAAAGCCTGATGGTGTGTGAAGTTAGTGAGCCAAATGGAGTTGTTCTCCCACAAGAACCACTCGGCTGATTCTTCTTCAATATGCGCTTCACCAACATGCAGTGTTTCCTTGATTGTATTAGCTCTCACACCAATATTTGTGCCTAGAGCCTTTGCATTGAGTGCTCTCTGAAAACCTCTTTGGCGCTGAAGTTGTCTGTGAATGTGGAGTTGGTGGCATGTGAAACCCGCATGTGGAGCATTGGTTTGTGCGGGAAGCTCACCAAGCTTCATTTCAATCGTAGGCACTCAAAGGGCATTAAGCCTAGAGTGTGAAAACTGAGTTTCCTTGAGAGCTGTTTGGAAGCCTGATGGTGTGTGAAGTTAGTGAGCCAAATGGAGTTGTTCTCCCACAAGAACCACTCGGCTGATTCTTCTTCAATATGCGCTTCACCAACATGCAGTGTTTCCTTGATTGAATTAGCTCTCACACCAATATTTGCGCCTAGAGCCTTTGTATTGAGGGCTATCTGAAAATGGCTTTGGCGCTGAAGTTGTCTGTGAATGTGGAGTTGGTGGCAAGTGAAACCCGCATGTGGAGCATTGGTTTGTGTGGGATGCTCTACCAGGTTCATTCCTACATAATGCACTCAAAGGGCATTAAGCCTAGAGTGTGAAAACTGAGTTTCCTTGAGAGCTGCTTGGAAGCCTGATGGTGTGTGAAGTTAGTGAGCCAAATGGAGTTGTTCTCCCACAAGAACCACTCGCCTGATTCTTCTTCAATATGCGCTTCACCAACATGCAGTGTTTCCTTGATTGAATTAGCTCTCACACCAATATTTGCGCCTAGAGCCTTTGCATTGAGGGCTATCTGAAAATGGCTTTGGCGCTGAAGTTGTCTGTGAATGTGGAGTTGGTGGCATGTGAAACCCGTATGTGTAGCATTGGTTTGTGTGGGATGCTCTACCAGGTTCATTTCAGTCCTAGGCACTCAAAGGGCATTAAGCCTAGAGTGTGAAAACTGAGTTTCCTTGAGAGCTGCTTGGAAGCCTGATGGTGTGTGAAGTTAGTGAGCCAAATGGAGTTGTTCTCCCACAAGAACCACTCGGCTGATTCTTCTTCAATATGCGCTTCACCAACATGCAGTGTTTCCTTGATTGAATTAGCTCTCACACCAATATTTGCGCCTAGAGCCTTTGCATTGAGGGCTATCTGAAAATGGCTTTGGCGCTGAAGTTGTCTGTGAATGTGGAGTTGGTGGCATGTGAAACCCGCATGTGGAGCATTGGTTTGTGTGGGATGCTCTACCAGGTTCATTCCTACATAATGCACTCAAAGGGCATTAAGCCTAGAGTGTGAAAACTGAGTTTCCTTGAGAGCTGCTTGGAAGCCTGATGGTGTGTGAAGTTAGTGAGCCAAATGGAGGTGTTCTCCCACAAGAACCACTCGGCTGATTCTTCTTCAATATGCGCTTCATCAACATGCAGTGTTTCCTTGATTGAATTAGCTCTCACACCAATATTTGCGCCTAGAGCCTTTGTATTGAGGGCTATCTGAAAATGGCTTTGGCGCTGAAGTTGTCTGTGAATGTGGAGTTGGTGGCATGTGAAACCCGCATGTGGAGCATTCGTTTGTGTGGGATGCTCTACCAGGTTCATTTCAGTCCTAGGCACTCAAAGGGCATTAAGCCTAGAGTGTGAAAACTGAGTTTCCTTGAGAGCTGCTTGGAAGCCTGATGGTGTGTGAAGTTAGTGAGCCAAATGGAGTTGTTCTCCCACAAGAACCACTCGGCTGATTCTTCTTCAATATGCGCTTCACCAACATGCAGTGGTTCCTTGATTGAATTAGCTCTCACACCAATATTTGCGCCTAGAGCCTTTGCATTGAGGGCTATCTGAAAATGGCTTTGGCGCTGAAGTTGTCTGTGAATGTGGAGTTGATGGCATGTGAAACCCGCATGTGGAGCATTGGTTTGTGTGGGATGCTCTACCAGGTTCATTCCTACATAATGCACTCAAAGGGCATTAAGCCTAGAGTGTGAAAACTGAGTTTCCTTGAGAGCTGCTTGGAAGCCTGATGGTGTGTGAAGTTAGTGAGCCAAATGGAGGTGTTCTCCCGCAAGAACCACTCGGCTGATTCTTCTTCAATATGCGCTTCATCAACATGCAGTGTTTCCTTGATTGAATTAGCTCTCACACCAATATTTGCGTCTAGAGCCTTTGTATTGAGGGCTATCTGAAAATGGCTTTGGCGCTGAAGTTGTCTGTGAATGTGGAGTTGGTGGCATGTGAAACCCGCATGTGGAGCATTGGTTCGTGTGGGATGCTCTACCAGGTTCATTTCAGTCCTAGGCACTCAAAGGGCATTAAGCCTAGAGTGTGAAAACTGAGTTTCCTTGAGAGCTGCATGGAAGCCTGATGGTGTGTGAAGTTAGTGAGCCAAATGGAGTTGTTCTCCCACAAGAACCACTCGGCTGATTCTTCTTCAATATGCGCTTCACCAACATGCAGTGTTTCCTTGATTGAATTAGCTCTCACACCAATATTTTCGCCTAGAGCCTTTGCATTGAGGGCTATCTGAAAATGGCTTTGGCGCTGAAGTTGTCTGTGAATGTGGAGTTGGTGGCATGTGAAACCCGCATGTGGAGCATTGGTTTGTGTGGGATGCTCTACCAGGTTCATTTCAGTCCTAGGCACTCAAAGGGCATTAAGCCTAGAGTGTGAAAACTGAGTTTCCTTGAGAGCTGCATGGAAGCCTGATGGTGTATGAAGTTAGTGAGCCAAATGGAGTTGTTCTCCCACAAGAACCACTCGGCTGATTCTTCTTCAATATGCGCTTCATCAACATGCAGTGTTTCCTTGATTGAATTAGCTCTCACACCAATATTTGGGCCTAGAGCCTTTGTATTGAGGGCTATCTGAAAATGGCTTTGGCGCTGAAGTTGTCTGTGAATGTGGAGTTGGTGGCATGTGAAACCCGCATGTGGAGCATTGGTTCGTGTGGGATGCTCTACCAGGTTCATTTCAGTCCTAGGCACTCAAAGGGCATTAAGCCTAGAGTGTGAAAACTGAGTTTCCTTGAGAGCTGCATGGAAGCCTGATGGTGTGTGAAGTTAGTGAGCCAAATGGAGTTGTTCTCCCACAAGAACCACTCGGCTGATTCTTTTTCAATATGCGCTTCACCAACATGCAGTGTTTCCTTGATTGAATTAGCTCTCACAGCAATATTTGGGCCTGGAGCCTTTGCATTGAGGGCTACCTGAAAACGGCTTTGGCGCTGAAGTTGTCTGTGAATGTGGAGTTGGTGGCATGTGAAACCCGCCTGTGGAGCATTGGTTTGTGTGATAAGCTCACCAAGCTTCATTTGAGTCCTAGGTACTCAAAGGGCATTAAGCCTAGAGTGTGAAAACTGAGTTTCCTTGAGAGCTGCTTGGAAGCCTGATGGTGTGTGAAGTTAGTGAGCCAAATGGAGTTGTTCTCCCACAAGAACCACTCGGCTGATTCTTCTTCAATATGCGCTTCACCAACATGCAGTGTTTCCTTGATTGAATTAGCTCTCACACCAATATTTGCTCCTAGAGCCTTTGCATTGAGGGCTATCTGAAAATGGCTTTGGCGCTGAAGTTGTCTGTGAATGTGGAGTTGGTGGCATGTGAAACCCGCCTGTGGAGCATTCGTTTGTGTGGGATGCTCTACCAGGTTCATTCCTACATAATGCACTCAAAGGACATTAAGCCTAGAGTGTGAAAACTGAGTTTCCTTGAGAGCTGCTTGGAAGCCTGATGGTGTGTGAAGTTAGTGAGCCAAATGGAGTTGTTCTCCCACAAGAACCACTCGGCTGATTCTTCTTCAATATGCGCTTCACCAACATGCAGTGTTTCCTTGATTGAATTAGCTCTCACACCATTATTTGCGCCTAGAGCCTTTGCATTGAGGGCTATCTGAAAATGGCTTTGGCGCTGAAGTTGTCTGTGAATGTGGAGTTGGTGGCATGTGAAACCCGCATGTGGAGCATTGGTTTGTGTGGGATGCTCTACCAGGTTCATTCCTACATAATGCACTCAAAGGGCATTAAGCCTAGAGTGTGAAAACTGAGTTTCCTTGAGAGCTGCTTGGAAGCCTGATGGTGTGTGAAGTTAGTGAGCCAAATGGAGTTGTTCTCCCACAAGAACCACTCGGCTGATTCTTCTTCAATATGCGCTTCACCAACATGCAGTGTTTCCTTGATTGAATTAGCTCTCACACCAATATTTGCGCCTAGAGCCTTTGCATTGAGGGCTATCTGAAAATGGTTTTGGCGCTGAAGTTGTCTGTGAATGTGGAGTTGGTGGCATGTGAAACCCGCATGTGGAGCATTGGTTTGTGTGGGATGCTCTACCAGGTTCATTCCTACATAATGCACTCAAAGGGCATGAAGCCTAGAGTGTGAAAACTGAGTTTCCTTGAGAGCTGCTTGGAAGCCTGATGGTGTGTGAAGTTAGTGAGCCAAATGGAGGTGTTCTCCCACAAGAACCACTCGGCTGATTCTTCTTCAATATGCGCTTCATCAACATGCAGTGTTTCCTTGATTGAATTAGCTCTCACACCAATATTTGCGCCTAGAGCCTTTGTATTGAGGGCTATCTGAAAATGGCTTTGGCGCTGAAGTTGTCTGTGAATGTGGAGATGGTGGCATGTGAAACCCGCATGTGGAGCATTGGTTTGTGTGGGATGCTCTACCAGGTTCATTTCAGTCCTAGGCACTCAAAGGGCATTAAGCCTAGAGTGTGAAAACTGAGTTTCCTTGAGAGCTGCTTGGAAACCTGATGGTGTGTGAAGTTAGTGAGCCAAATGGAGTTGTTCTCCCACAAGAACCACTCGGCTGATTCTTCTTCAATATGCGCTTCACCAACATGCAGTGTTTCCTTGATTGAATTAGATCTCACACCAATATTTGCGCCTAGAGCCTTTGCATTGAGGGCTATCTGAAAATGGCTTTGGCGCTGAAGTTGTCTGTGAATGTGGAGTTGGTGGCATGTGAAACCCGCATGTGGAGCATTGGTTTGTGTGGGATGCTCTACCAGGTTCATTTCAGTCCTAGGCACTCAAAGGGCATTAAGCCTAGAGTGTGAAAACTGAGTTTCCTTGAGAGCTGCATGGAAGCCTGATGGTGTGTGAAGTTAGTGAGCCAAATGGAGTTGTTCTCCCACAAGAACCACTCGGCTGATTCTTCTTCAATATGCGCTTCATCAACATGCAGTGTTTCCTTGATTGAATTAGCTCTCACACCAATATTTGCGCCTAGAGCCTTTGTATTGAGGGCTATCTGAAAATGGCTTTGGCGCTGAAGTTGTCTGTGAATGTGGAGTTGGTGGCATGTGAAACCCGCATGTGGAGCATTGGTTCGTGTGGGATGCTCTACCAGGTTCATTTCAGTCCTAGGCACTCAAAGGGCATTAAGCCTAGAGTGTGAAAACTGAGTTTCCTTGAGAGCTGCATGGAAGCCTGATGGTGTGTGAAGTTAGTGAGCCAAATGGAGTTGTTCTCCCACAAGAACCACTTGGCTGATTCTTTTTCAATATGCGCTTCACCAACATGCAGTGTTTCCTTGATTGAATTAGCTCTCACAGCAATATTTGGGCCTGGAGCCTTTGCATTGAGGGCTACCTGAAAACGGCTTTGGCGCTGAAGTTGTCTGTGAATGTGGAGTTGGTGGCATGTGAAACCCGCCTGTGGAGCATTGGTTTGTGTGATAAGCTCACCAAGCTTCATTTGAGTCCTAGGTACTCAAAGGGCATTAAGCCTAGAGTGTGAAAACTGAGTTTCCTTGAGAGCTGCTTGGAAGCCTGATGGTGTGTGAAGTTAGTGAGCCAAATGGAGTTGTTCTAACACAAGAACCACTCGGCTGATTCTTCTTAAATATGCGCTTCACCAACATGCAGTGTTTCCTTGATTGAATTAGCTCTCACACCAATATTTGCGCCTAGAGCCTTTGCATTGAGGGCTATCTGAAAATGGCTTTGGCGCTGAAGTTGTCTGTGAATGTGGAGTTGGTGGCATGTGAAACCCGCCTGTGGAGCATTGGTTTGTGTGGGATGCTCTACCAGGTTCATTTCATTCCTAGGCACTCAAAGGGCATTAAGCCTAGAGTGTGAAAACTGAGTTTCCTTGAGAGCTGTTTGGAAGCCTGATGGTGTGTGAAGTTAGTGAGCCAAATGGAGTTGTTCTCCCACAAGAACCACTCGGCTGATTCTTCTTCAATATGCGCTTCACCAACATGCAGTGTTTCCTTGATTGAATTAGCTCTCACACCAATATTTGCTCCTAGAGCCTTTGCATTGAGGGCTATCTGAAAATGGCTTTGGCGCTGAAGTTGTCTGTGAATGTGGAGTTGGTGGCATGTGAAACCCGCCTGTGGAGCATTCGTTTGTGTGGGATGCTCTACCAGGTTCATTCCTACATAATGCACTCAAAGGACATTAAGCCTAGAGTGTGAAAACTGAGTTTCCTTGAGAGCTGCTTGGAAGCCTGATGGTGTGTGAAGTTAGTGAGCCAAATGGAGTTGTTCTCCCACAAGAACCACTCGGCTGATTCTTCTTCAATATGCGCTTCACCAACATGCAGTGTTTCCTTGATTGAATTAGCTCTCACACCATTATTTGCGCCTAGAGCCTTTGCATTGAGGGCTATCTGAAAATGGCTTTGGCGCTGAAGTTGTCTGTGAATGTGGAATTGGTGGCATGTGAAACCCGCATGTGGAGCATTGGTTTGTGTGGGATGCTCTACCAGGTTCATTCCTACATAATGCACTCAAAGGGCATTAAGCCTAGAGTGTGAAAACTGAGTTTCCTTGAGAGCTGCTTGGAAGCCTGATGGTGTGTGAAGTTAGTGAGCCAAATGGAGTTGTTCTCCCACAAGAACCACTCGGCTGATTCTTCTTCAATATGCGCTTCACCAACATGCAGTGTTTCCTTGATTGAATTAGCTCTCACACCAATATTTGCGCCTAGAGCCTTTGCATTGAGGGCTATCTGAAAATGGTTTTGGCGCTGAAGTTGTCTGTGAATGTGGAGTTGGTGGCATGTGAAACCCGCATGTGGAGCATTGGTTTGTGTGGGATGCTCTACCAGGTTCATTCCTACATAATGCACTCAAAGGGCATGAAGCCTAGAGTGTGAAAACTGAGTTTCCTTGAGAGCTGCTTGGAAGCCTGATGGTGTGTGAAGTTAGTGAGCCAAATGGAGGTGTTCTCCCACAAGAACCACTCGGCTGATTCTTCTTCAATATGCGCTTCATCAACATGCAGTGTTTCCTTGATTGAATTAGCTCTCACACCAATATTTGCGCCTAGAGCCTTTGTATTGAGGGCTATCTGAAAATGGCTTTGGCGCTGAAGTTGTCTGTGAATGTGGAGTTGGTGGCATGTGAAACCCGCATGTGGAGCATTGGTTTGTGTGGGATGCTCTACCAGGTTCATTTCAGTCCTAGGCACTCAAAGGGCATTAAGCCTAGAGTGTGAAAACTGAGTTTCCTTGAGAGCTGCTTGGAAGCCTGATGGTGTGTGAAGTTAGTGAGCCAAATGGAGTTGTTCTCCCACAAGAACCACTCGGCTGATTCTTCTTCAATATGCGCTTCACCAACATGCAGTGTTTCCTTGATTGAATTAGCTCTCACACCAATATTTGCGCCTAGAGCCTTTGCATTGAGGGCTATCTGAAAATGGCTTTGGCGCTGAAGTTGTCTGTGAATGTGGAGTTGGTGGCATGTGAAACCCGCATGTGGAGCATTGGTTTGTGTGGGATGCTCTACCAGGTTCATTCCTACATAATGCACTCAAAGGGCATTAAGCCTAGAGTGTGAAAACTGAGTTTCCTTGAGAGCTGCTTGGAAGCCTGATGGTGTGTGAAGTTAGTGAGCCAAATGGAGGTGTTCTCCCACAAGAACCACTCGGCTGATTCTTCTTCAATATGCGCTTCATCAACATGCAGTGTTTCCTTGATTGAATTAGCTCTCACACCAATATTTGCGCCTAGAGCCTTTGTATTGAGGGCTATCTGAAAATGGCTTTGGCGCTGAAGTTGTCTGTGAATGTGGAATTGGTGGCATGTGAAACCCGCATGTGGAGCATTCGTTTGTGTGGGATGCTCTACCAGGTTCATTTCAGTCCTAGGCACTCAAAGGGCATTAAGCCTAGAGTGTGAAAACTGAGTTTCCTTGAGAGCTGCTTGGAAGCCTGATGGTGTGTGAAGTTAGTGAGCCAAATGGAGTTGTTCTCCCACAAGAACCACTCGGCTGATTCTTCTTCAATATGCGCTTCACCAACATGCAGTGTTTCCTTGATTGAATTAGCTCTCACACCATTATTTGCGCCTAGAGCCTTTGCATTGAGGGCTATCTGAAAATGGCTTTGGCGCTGAAGTTGTCTGTGAATGTGGAGTTGGTGGCATGTGAAACCCGCATGTGGAGCATTGGTTTGTGTGGGATGCTCTACCAGGTTCATTCCTACATAATGCACTCAAAGGGCATTAAGCCTAGAGTGTGAAAACTGAGTTTCCTTGAGAGCTGCTTGGAAGCCTGATGGTGTGTGAAGTTAGTGAGCCAAATGGAGTTGTTCTCCCACAAGAACCACTCGGCTGATTCTTCTTCAATATGCGCTTCACCAACATGCAGTGTTTCCTTGATTGAATTAGCTCTCACACCAATATTTGCGCCTAGAGCCTTTGCATTGAGGGCTATCTGAAAATGGTTTTGGCGCTGAAGTTGTCTGTGAATGTGGAGTTGGTGGCATGTGAAACCCGCATGTGGAGCATTGGTTTGTGTGGGATGCTCTACCAGGTTCATTCCTACATAATGCACACAAAGGGCATGAAGCCTAGAGTGTGAAAACTGAGTTTCCTTGAGAGCTGCTTGGAAGCCTGATGGTGTGTGAAGTTAGTGAGCCAAATGGAGTTGTTCTCCCACAAGAACCACTCGGCTGATTCTTCTTCAATATGCGCTTCATCAACATGCAGTGTTTCCTTGATTGAATTAGCTCTCACACCAATATTTGCGCCTAGAGCCTTTGTATTGAGGGCTATCTGAAAATGGCTTTGGCGCTGAAGTTGTCTGTGAATGTGGAGTTGGTGGCATGTGAAACCCGCATGTGGAGCATTCGTTTGTGTGGGATGCTCTACCAGGTTCATTTCAGTCCTAGGCACTCAAAGGGCATTAAGCCTAGAGTGTGAAAACTGAGTTTCCTTGAGAGCTGCTTGGAAGCCTGATGGTGTGTGAAGTTAGTGAGCCAAATGGAGTTGTTCTCCCACAAGAACCACTCGGCTGATTCTTCTTCAATATGCGCTTCACCAACATGCAGTGGTTCCTTGATTGAATTAGCTCTCACACCAATATTTGCGCCTAGAGCCTTTGCATTGAGGGCTATCTGAAAATGGCTTTGGCGCTGAAGTTGTCTGTGAATGTGGAGTTGGTGGCATGTGAAACCCGTATGTGGAGCATTGGTTTGTGTGGGATGCTCTACCAGGTTCATTCCTACATAATGCACTCAAAGGGCATTAAGCCTAGAGTGTGAAAACTGAGTTTCCTTGAGAGCTGCTTGGAAGCCTGATGGTGTGTGAAGTTAGTGAGCCAAATGGAGGTGTTCTCCCACAAGAACCACTCGGCTGATTCTTCTTCAATATGCGCTTCATCAACATGCAGTGTTTCCTTGATTGAATTAGCTCTCACACCAATATTTGCGCCTAGAGCCTTTGTATTGAGGGCTATCTGAAAATGGCTTTGGCGCTGAAGTTGTCTGTGAATGTGGAGTTGGTGGCATGTGAAACCCGCATGTGGAGCATTCGTTTGTGTGGGATGCTCTACCAGGTTCATTTCAGTCCTAGGCACTCAAAGGGCATTAAGCCTAGAGTGTGAAAACTGAGTTTCCTTGAGAGCTGCTTGGAAGCCTGATGGTGTGTGAAGTTAGTGAGCCAAATGGAGTTGTTCTCCCACAAGAACCACTCGGCTGATTCTTCTTCAATATGCGCTTCACCAACATGCAGTGGTTCCTTGATTGAATTAGCTCTCACACC
Source organism: Ochotona princeps (assembly GCF_030435755.1). NCBI lineage: Eukaryota > Metazoa > Chordata > Mammalia > Lagomorpha > Ochotonidae > Ochotona > Ochotona princeps. The sequence continues at coordinate 19,683 of NW_026698245.1, forward strand.
AATATTTGCGCCTAGAGCCTTTGCATTGAGGGCTATCTGAAAATGGCTTTGGCGCTGAAGTTGTCTGTGAATGTGGAGTTGATGGCATGTGAAACCCGCATGTGGAGCATTGGTTTGTGTGGGATGCTCTACCAGGTTCATTTCAGTCCTAGGCACTCAAAGGGCATTAAGCCTAGAGTGTGAAAACTGAGTTTCCTTGAGAGCTGCTTGGAAGCCTGATGGTGTGTGAAGTTAGTGAGCCAAATGGAGGTGTTCTCCCACAAGAACCACTCGGCTGATTCTTCTTCAATATGCGCTTCATCAACATGCAGTGTTTCCTTGATTGAATTAGCTCTCACACCAATATTTGCGTCTAGAGCCTTTGTATTGAGGGCTATCTGAAAATGGCTTTGGCGCTGAAGTTGTCTGTGAATGTGGAGTTGGTGGCATGTGAAACCCGCATGTGGAGCATTGGTTTGTGTGGGATGCTCTACCAGGTTCATTCCTACATAATGCACTCAAAGGGCATTAAGCCTAGAGTGTGAAAACTGAGTTTCCTTGAGAGCTGCATGGAAGCCTGATGGTGTGTGAAGTTAGTGAGCCAAATGGAGTTGTTCTCCCACAAGAACCACTCGGCTGATTCTTCTTCAATATGCGCTTCACCAACATGCAGTGTTTCCTTGATTGAATTAGCTCTCACACCAATATTTGCTCCTAGAGCCTTTGCATTGAGGGCTATCTGAAAATGGCTTTGGCGCTGAAGTTGTCTGTGAATGTGGAGTTGGTGGCATGTGAAACCCGCCTGTGGAGCATTCGTTTGTGTGGGATGCTCTACCAGGTTCATTCCTACATAATGCACTCAAAGGACATTAAGCCTAGAGTGTGAAAACTGAGTTTCCTTGAGAGCTGCTTGGAAGCCTGATGGTGTGTGAAGTTAGTGAGCCAAATGGAGTTGTTCTCCCACAAGAACCACTCGGCTGATTCTTCTTCAATATGCGCTTCACCAACATGCAGTGGTTCCTTGATTGAATTAGCTCTCACACCATTATTTGCGCCTAGAGCCTTTGCATTGAGGGCTATCTGAAAATGGCTTTGGCGCTGAAGTTGTCTGTGAATGTGGAGTTGGTGGCATGTGAAACCCGCATGTGGAGCATTGGTTTGTGTGGGATGCTCTACCAGGTTCATTCCTACATAATGCACTCAAAGGGCATTAAGCCTAGAGTGTGAAAACTGAGTTTCCTTGAGAGCTGCTTGGAAGCCTGATGGTGTGTGAAGTTAGTGAGCCAAATGGAGTTGTTCTCCCACAAGAACCACTCGGCTGATTCTTCTTCAATATGCGCTTCACCAACATGCAGTGTTTCCTTGATTGAATTAGCTCTCACACCAATATTTGCGCCTAGAGCCTTTGCATTGAGGGCTATCTGAAAATGGTTTTGGCGCTGAAGTTGTCTGTGAATGTGGAGTTGGTGGCATGTGAAACCCGCATGTGGAGCATTGGTTTGTGTGGGATGCTCTACCAGGTTCATTCCTACATAATGCACTCAAAGGGCATGAAGCCTAGAGTGTGAAAACTGAGTTTCCTTGAGAGCTGCTTGGAAGCCTGATGGTGTGTGAAGTTAGTGAGCCAAATGGAGGTGTTCTCCCACAAGAACCACTCGGCTGATTCTTCTTCAATATGCGCTTCATCAACATGCAGTGTTTCCTTGATTGAATTAGCTCTCACACCAATATTTGCGCCTAGAGCCTTTGTATTGAGGGCTATCTGAAAATGGCTTTGGCGCTGAAGTTGTCTGTGAATGTGGAGTTGGTGGCATGTGAAACCCGCATGTGGAGCATTGGTTTGTGTGGGATGCTCTACCAGGTTCATTTCAGTCCTAGGCACTCAAAGGGCATTAAGCCTAGAGTGTGAAAACTGAGTTTCCTTGAGAGCTGCTTGGAAGCCTGATGGTGTGTGAAGTTAGTGAGCCAAATGGAGTTGTTCTCCCACAAGAACCACTCGGCTGATTCTTCTTCAATATGCGCTTCACCAACATGCAGTGGTTCCTTGATTGAATTAGCTCTCACACCAATATTTGCTCCTAGAGCCTTTGCATTGAGGGCTATCTGAAAATGGCTTTGGCGCTGAAGTTGTCTGTGAATGTGGAGTTGGTGGCATGTGAAACCCGCCTGTGGAGCATTCGTTTGTGTGGGATGCTCTACCAGGTTCATTCCTACATAATGCACTCAAAGGACATTAAGCCTAGAGTGTGAAAACTGAGTTTCCTTGAGAGCTGCTTGGAAGCCTGATGGTGTGTGAAGTTAGTGAGCCAAATGGAGTTGTTCTCCCACAAGAACCACTCGGCTGATTCTTCTTCAATATGCGCTTCACCAACATGCAGTGTTTCCTTGATTGAATTAGCTCTCACACCATTATTTGCGCCTAGAGCCTTTGCATTGAGGGCTATCTGAAAATGGCTTTGGCGCTGAAGTTGTCTGTGAATGTGGAGTTGGTGGCATGTGAAACCCGCATGTGGAGCATTGGTTTGTGTGGGATGCTCTACCAGGTTCATTCCTACATAATGCACTCAAAGGGCATTAAGCCTAGAGTGTGAAAACTGAGTTTCCTTGAGAGCTGCTTGGAAGCCTGATGGTGTGTGAAGTTAGTGAGCCAAATGGAGTTGTTCTCCCACAAGAACCACTCGGCTGATTCTTCTTCAATATGCGCTTCACCAACATGCAGTGTTTCCTTGATTGAATTAGCTCTCACACCAATATTTGCGCCTAGAGCCTTTGCATTGAGGGCTATCTGAAAATGGTTTTGGCGCTGAAGTTGTCTGTGAATGTGGAGTTGGTGGCATGTGAAACCCGCATGTGGAGCATTGGTTTGTGTGGGATGCTCTACCAGGTTCATTCCTACATAATGCACTCAAAGGGCATGAAGCCTAGAGTGTGAAAACTGAGTTTCCTTGAGAGCTGCTTGGAAGCCTGATGGTGTGTGAAGTTAGTGAGCCAAATGGAGGTGTTCTCCCACAAGAACCACTCGGCTGATTCTTCTTCAATATGCGCTTCATCAACATGCAGTGTTTCCTTGATTGAATTAGCTCTCACACCAATATTTGCGCCTAGAGCCTTTGTATTGAGGGCTATCTGAAAATGGCTTTGGCGCTGAAGTTGTCTGTGAATGTGGAGTTGGTGGCATGTGAAACCCGCATGTGGAGCATTGGTTTGTGTGGGATGCTCTACCAGGTTCATTTCAGTCCTAGGCACTCAAAGGGCATTAAGCCTAGAGTGTGAAAACTGAGTTTCCTTGAGAGCTGCTTGGAAGCCTGATGGTGTGTGAAGTTAGTGAGCCAAATGGAGTTGTTCTCCCACAAGAACCACTCGGCTGATTCTTCTTCAATATGCGCTTCACCAACATGCAGTGGTTCCTTGATTGAATTAGCTCTCACACCAATATTTGCGCCTAGAGCCTTTGCATTGAGGGCTATCTGAAAATGGCTTTGGCGCTGAAGTTGTCTGTGAATGTGGAGTTGGTGGCATGTGAAACCCGCATGTGGAGCATTGGTTTGTGTGGGATGCTCTACCAGGTTCATTCCTACATAATGCACTCAAAGGGCATTAAGCCTAGAGTGTGAAAACTGAGTTTCCTTGAGAGCTGCTTGGAAGCCTGATGGTGTGTGAAATTAGTGAGCCAAATGGAGGTGTTCTCCCACAAGAACCACTCGGCTGATTCTTCTTCAATATGCGCTTCATCAACATGCAGTGTTTCCTTGATTGAATTAGCTCTCACACCAATATTTGCGCCTAGAGCCTTTGTATTGAGGGCTATCTGAAAATGGCTTTGGCGCTGAAGTTGTCTGTGAATGTGGAATTGGTGGCATGTGAAACCCGCATGTGGAGCATTCGTTTGTGTGGGATGCTCTACCAGGTTCATTTCAGTCCTAGGCACTCAAAGGGCATTAAGCCTAGAGTGTGAAAACTGAGTTTCCTTGAGAGCTGCTTGGAAGCCTGATGGTGTGTGAAGTTAGTGAGCCAAATGGAGTTGTTCTCCCACAAGAACCACTCGGCTGATTCTTCTTCAATATGCGCTTCACCAACATGCAGTGTTTCCTTGATTGAATTAGCTCTCACACCATTATTTGCGCCTAGAGCCTTTGCATTGAGGGCTATCTGAAAATGGCTTTGGCGCTGAAGTTGTCTGTGAATGTGGAGTTGGTGGCATGTGAAACCCGCATGTGGAGCATTGGTTTGTGTGGGATGCTCTACCAGGTTCATTCCTACATAATGCACTCAAAGGGCATTAAGCCTAGAGTGTGAAAACTGAGTTTCCTTGAGAGCTGCTTGGAAGCCTGATGGTGTGTGAAGTTAGTGAGCCAAATGGAGTTGTTCTCCCACAAGAACCACTCGGCTGATTCTTCTTCAATATGCGCTTCACCAACATGCAGTGTTTCCTTGATTGAATTAGCTCTCACACCAATATTTGCGCCTAGAGCCTTTGCATTGAGGGCTATCTGAAAATGGTTTTGGCGCTGAAGTTGTCTGTGAATGTGGAGTTGGTGGCATGTGAAACCCGCATGTGGAGCATTGGTTTGTGTGGGATGCTCTACCAGGTTCATTCCTACATAATGCACACAAAGGGCATGAAGCCTAGAGTGTGAAAACTGAGTTTCCTTGAGAGCTGCTTGGAAGCCTGATGGTGTGTGAAGTTAGTGAGCCAAATGGAGTTGTTCTCCCACAAGAACCACTCGGCTGATTCTTCTTCAATATGCGCTTCATCAACATGCAGTGTTTCCTTGATTGAATTAGCTCTCACACCAATATTTGCGCCTAGAGCCTTTGTATTGAGGGCTATCTGAAAATGGCTTTGGCGCTGAAGTTGTCTGTGAATGTGGAGTTGGTGGCATGTGAAACCCGCATGTGGAGCATTGGTTTGTGTGGGATGCTCTACCAGGTTCATTTCAGTCCTAGGCACTCAAAGGGCATTAAGCCTAGAGTGTGAAAACTGAGTTTCCTTGAGAGCTGCTTGGAAGCCTGATGGTGTGTGAAGTTAGTGAGCCAAATGGAGTTGTTCTCCCACAAGAACCACTCGGCTGATTCTTCTTCAATATGCGCTTCACCAACATGCAGTGGTTCCTTGATTGAATTAGCTCTCACACCAATATTTGCGCCTAGAGCCTTTGCATTGAGGGCTATCTGAAAATGGCTTTGGCGCTGAAGTTGTCTGTGAATGTGGAGTTGGTGGCATGTGAAACCCGCATGTGGAGCATTGGTTTGTGTGGGATGCTCTACCAGGTTCATTCCTACATAATGCACTCAAAGGGCATTAAGCCTAGAGTGTGAAAACTGAGTTTCCTTGAGAGCTGCTTGGAAGCCTGATGGTGTGTGAAGTTAGTGAGCCAAATGGAGGTGTTCTCCCACAAGAACCACTCGGCTGATTCTTCTTCAATATGCGCTTCATCAACATGCAGTGTTTCCTTGATTGAATTAGCTCTCACACCAATATTTGCGCCTAGAGCCTTTGTATTGAGGGCTATCTGAAAATGGCTTTGGCGCTGAAGCTGTCTGTGAATGTGGAGTTGGTGGCATGTGAAACCCGCATGTGGAGCATTCGTTTGTGTGGGATGCTCTACCAGGTTCATTTCAGTCCTAGGCACTCAAAGGGCATTAAGCCTAGAGTGTGAAAACTGAGTTTCCTTGAGAGCTGCTTGGAAGCCTGATGGTGTGTGAAGTTAGTGAGCCAAATGGAGTTGTTCTCCCACAAGAACCACTCGGCTGATTCTTCTTCAATATGCGCTTCACCAACATGCAGTGGTTCCTTGATTGAATTAGCTCTCACACCAATATTTGCGCCTAGAGCCTTTGCATTGAGGGCTATCTGAAAATGGCTTTGGCGCTGAAGTTGTCTGTGAATGTGGAGTTGATGGCATGTGAAACCCGCATGTGGAGCATTGGTTTGTGTGGGATGCTCTACCAGGTTCATTTCAGTCCTAGGCACTCAAAGGGCATTAAGCCTAGAGTGTGAAAACTGAGTTTCCTTGAGAGCTGCTTGGAAGCCTGATGGTGTGTGAAGTTAGTGAGCCAAATGGAGGTGTTCTCCCGCAAGAACCACTCGGCTGATTCTTCTTCAATATGCGCTTCATCAACATGCAGTGTTTCCTTGATTGAATTAGCTCTCACACCAATATTTGCGTCTAGAGCCTTTGCATTGAGGGCTATCTGAAAATGGCTTTGGCGCTGAAGTTGTCTGTGAATGTGGAGTTGGTGGCATGTGAAACCCGCATGTGGAGCATTGGTTCGTGTGGGATGCTCTACCAGGTTCATTTCAGTCCTAGGCACTCAAAGGGCATTAAGCCTAGAGTGTGAAAACTGAGTTTCCTTGAGAGCTGCATGGAAGCCTGATGGTGTGTGAAGTTAGTGAGCCAAATGGAGTTGTTCTCCCACAAGAACCACTCGGCTGATTCTTCTTCAATATGCGCTTCACCAACATGCAGTGTTTCCTTGATTGAATTAGCTCTCACACCAATATTTGCGCCTACAGCCTTTGCATTGATGGCTATCTGAAAATGGCTTTGGCGCTGAAGTTGTCTGTGAATGTGGAGTTGGTGGCATGTGAAACCCGCATGTGGAGCATTGGTTTGTGTGGGATGCTCTACCAGGTTCATTCCTACATAATGCACTCAAAGGGCATTAAGCCTAGAGTGTGAAAACTGAGTTTCCTTGAGAGCTGCATGGAAGCCTGATGGTGTGTGAAGTTAGTGAGCCAAATGGAGTTGTTCTCCCACAAGAACCACTCGGCTGATTCTTCTTCAATATGCGCTTCACCAACATGCAGTGTTTCCTTGATTGAATTAGCTCTCACACCAATATTTGCGCCTAGAGCCTTTGCATTGAGGGCTATCTGAAAATGGCTTTGGCGCTGAAGTTGTCTGTGAATGTGGAGTTGGTGGCATGTGAAACCCGCATGTGGAGCATTGGTTTGTGTGGGATGCTCGACCAGGTGCATTTCATTCCTAGGCACTCAAAGGGCATTAAGCCTAGAGTGTGAAAACTGAGTTTCCTTGAGAGCTGCATGGAAGCCTGATGGTGTGTGAAGTTAGTGAGCCAAATGGAGGTGTTCTCCCACAAGAACCACTCGGCTGATTCTTCTTCAATATGCGCTTCATCAACATGCAGTGTTTCCTTGATTGAATTAGCTCTCACACCAATATTTGCGCCTAGAGCCTTTGTATTGAGGGCTATCTGAAAATGGCTTTGGCGCTGAAGTTGTCTGTGAATGTGGAGATGGTGGCATGTGAAACCCGCATGTGGAGCATTGGTTTGTGTGGGATGCTCTACCAGGTTCATTTCAGTCCTAGGCACTCAAAGGGCATTAAGCCTAGAGTGTGAAAACTGAGTTTCCTTGAGAGCTGCTTGGAAACCTGATGGTGTGTGAAGTTAGTGAGCCAAATGGAGTTGTTCTCCCACAAGAACCACTCGGCTGATTCTTCTTCAATATGCGCTTCACCAACATGCAGTGGTTCCTTGATTGAATTAGATCTCACACCAATATTTGCGCCTAGAGCCTTTGCATTGAGGGCTATCTGAAAATGGCTTTGGCGCTGAAGTTGTCTGTGAATGTGGAGTTGGTGGCATGTGAAACCCGCATGTGGAGCATTGGTTTGTGTGGGATGCTCTACCAGGTTCATTTCAGTCCTAGGCACTCAAAGGGCATTAAGCCTAGAGTGTGAAAACTGAGTTTCCTTGAGAGCTGCATGGAAGCCTGATGGTGTGTGAAGTTAGTGAGCCAAATGGAGTTGTTCTCCCACAAGAACCACTCGGCTGATTCTTCTTCAATATGCGCTTCATCAACATGCAGTGTTTCCTTGATTGAATTAGCTCTCACACAAATATTTGGGCCTAGAGCCTTTGTATTGAGGGCTATCTGAAAATGGCTTTGGCGCTGAAGTTGTCTGTGAATGTGGAGTTGGTGGCATGTGAAACCCGCATGTGGAGCATTGGTTCGTGTGGGATGCTCTACCAGGTTCATTTCAGTCCTAGGCACTCAAAGGGCATTAAGCCTAGAGTGTGAAAACTGAGTTTCCTTGAGAGCTGCATGGAAGCCTGATGGTGTGTGAAGTTAGTGAGCCAAATGGAGTTGTTCTCCAACAAGAACCACTTGGCTGATTCTTTTTCAATATGCGCTTCACCAACATGCAGTGTTTCCTTGATTGAATTAGCTCTCACACCAATATTTGCGCCTGGAGCCTTTGCATTGAGGGCTACCTGAAAACGGCTTTGGCGCTGAAGTTGTCTGTGAATGTGGAGTTGGTGGCATGTGAAACCCGCCTGTGGAGCATTGGTTTGTGTGATAAGCTCACCAAGCTTCATTTGAGTCCTAGGTACTCAAAGGGCATTAAGCCTAGAGTGTGAAAACTGAGTTTCCTTGAGAGCTGCTTGGAAGCCTGATGGTGTGTGAAGTTAGTGAGCCAAATGGAGTTGTTCTAACACAAGAACCACTCGGCTCATTCTTCTTAAATATGCGCTTCACCAACATGCAGTGTTTCCTTGATTGAATTAGCTCTCACACCAATATTTTCGCCTAGAGCCTTTGCATTGAGGGCTATCTGAAAATGGCTTTGGCGCTGAAGTTGTCTGTGAATGTGGAGTTGGTGGCATGTGAAACCCGCATGTGGAGCATTGGTTTGTGTGGGATGCTCTACCAGGTTCATTTCAGTCCTAGGCACTCAAAGGGCATTTAGCCTAGAGTGTGAAAACTGAGTTTCCTTGAGAGCTGCTTGGAAGCCTGATGGTGTGTGAAGTTAGTGAGCCAAATGGAGTTGTTCTCCCACAAGAACCACTCGGCTGATTCTTCTTCAATATGCGCTTCACCAACATGCAGTGGTTCCTTGATTGAATTAGCTCTCACACCAATATTTGCGCCTAGAGCCTTTGCATTGAGGGCTATCTGAAAATGGCTTTGGCGCTGAAGTTGTCTGTGAATGTGGACTTGGTGGCATGGGAAACCGGCATGTGGATCATTGGTTCGTGTGGGATGCTCTACCAGGTTCATTTCAGTCCTAGGCACTCAAAGGGCATTAAGCCTAGAGTGTGAAAACTGAGTTTCCTTGAGAGCTGCTTGGAAGCCTGATGGTGTGTGAAGTTAGTGAGCCAAATGGAGGTGTTCTCCCACAAGAACCACTCGGCTGATTCTTCTTCAATATGCGCTTCACCAACATGCAGTGGTTCCTTGATTGAATTAGCTCTCACACCAATATTTGCGCCTAGAGCCTTTGCATTGAGGGCTATCTGAAAATGGCTTTGGCGCTGAAGTTGTCTGTGAATGTGGAGTTGGTGGCATGTGAAACCCGCATGTGGAGCATTGGTTTGTGTGGGATGCTCTACCAGGTTCATTTCAGTCCTAGGCACTCAAAGGGCATTAAGCCTAGAGTGTGAAAACTGAGTTTCCTTGAGAGCTGCATGGAAGCCTGATGGTGTGTGAAGTTAGTGAGCCAAATGGAGTTGTTCTCCCACAAGAACCACTCGCCTGATTCTTCTTCAATATGCGCTTCACCAACATGCAGTGTTTCCTTGATTGAATTAGCTCTCACACCAATATTTGCGCCTAGAGCCTTTGCATTGATGGCTATCTGAAAATGGCTTTGGCGCTGAAGTTGTCTGTGAATGTGGAGTTGGTGGCATGTGAAACCCGCATGTGGAGCATTGGTTTGTGTGGGATGCTCGACCAGGTGCATTTCATTCCTAGGCACTCAAAGGGCATTAAGCCTAGAGTGTGAAAACTGAGTTTCCTTGAGAGCTGCATGGAAGCCTGATGGTGTGTGAAGTTAGTGAGCCAAATGGAGGTGTTCTCCCACAAGAACCACTCGGCTGATTCTTCTTCAATATGCGCTTCATCAACATGCAGTGTTTCCTTGATTGAATTAGCTCTCACACCAATATTTGCGCCTAGAGCCTTTGTATTGAGGGCTATCTGAAAATGGCTTTGGCGCTGAAGTTGTCTGTGAATGTGGAGTTGGTGGCATGGGAAACCCGCATGTGGAGCATTGGTTTGTGTGGGATGCTCTACCAGGTTCATTTCAGTCCTAGGCACTCAAAGGGCATTAAGCCTAGAGTGTGAAAACTGAGTTTCCTTGAGAGCTGCATGGAAGCCTGATGGTGTGTGAAGTTAGTGAGCCAAATGGAGGTGTTCTCCCACAAGAACCACTCGGCTGATTCTTCTTCAATATGCGCTTCATCAACATGCAGTGTTTCCTTGATTGAATTAGCTCTCACACCAATATTTGGGCCTAGAGCCTTTGTATTGAGGGCTATCTGAAAATGGCTTTGGCGCTGAAGTTGTCTGTGAATGTGGAGTTGGTGGCATGTGAAACCCGCATGTGGAGCATTGGTTCGTGTGGGATGCTCTACCAGGTTCATTTCAGTCCTAGGCACTCAAAGGGCATTAAGCCTAGAGTGTGAAAACTGAGTTTCCTTGAGAGCTGCATGGAAGCCTGATGGTGTGTGAAGTTAGTGAGCCAAATGGAGTTGTTCTCCCACAAGAACCACTCGGCTGATTCTTTTTCAATATGCGCTTCACCAACATGCAGTGTTTCCTTGATTGAATTAGCTCTCACACCAATATTTGCGCCTGGAGCCTTTGCATTGAGGGCTACCTGAAAACGGCTTTGGCGCTGAAGTTGTCTGTGAATGTGGAGTTGGTGGCATGTGAAACCCGCCTGTGGAGCATTGGTTTGTGTGATAAGCTCACCAAGCTTCATTTGAGTCCTAGGTACTCAAAGGGCATTAAGCCTAGAGTGTGAAAACTGAGTTTCCTTGAGAGCTGCTTGGAAGCCTGATGGTGTGTGAAGTTAGTGAGCCAAATGGAGTTGTTCTCCCACAAGAACCACTCGGCTGATTCTTCTTCAATATGCGCTTCACCAACATGCAGTGGTTCCTTGATTGAATTAGCTCTCACACCAATATTTGCGCCTAGAGCCTTTGCATTGAGGGCTATCTGAAAATGGCTTTGGCGCTGAAGTTGTCTGTGAATGTGGACTTGGTGGCATGTGAAACCCGCATGTGGAGCATTGGTTCGTGTGGGATGCTCTACCAGGTTCATTTGAGTCCTAGGCACTCAAAGGGCATTAAGCCTAGAGTGTGAAAACTGAGTTTCCTTGAGAGCTGCATGGAAGCCTGATGGTGTGTGAAGTTAGTGAGCCAAATGGAGTTGTTCTCCCACAAGAACCACTCGGCTGATTCTTCTTCAATATGCGCTTCACCAACATGCAGTGTTTCCTTGATTGAATTAGCTCTCACACCAATATTTGCGCCTAGAGCCTTTGTATTGAGGGCTATCTGAAAATGGCTTTGGCGCTGAAGTTGTCTGTGAATGTGGAGTTGGTGGCAAGTGAAACCCGCATGTGGAGCATTGGTTTGTGTGGGATGCTCTACCAGGTTCATTCCTACATAATGCACTCAAAGGACATTAAGCCTAGAGTGTGAAAACTGAGTTTCCTTGAGAGCTGCTTGGAAGCCTGATGGTGTGTGAAGTTAGTGAGCCAAATGGAGTTGTTCTCCCACAAGAACCACTCGGCTGATTCTTCTTCAATATGCGCTTCACCAACATGCAGTGTTTCCTTGATTGAATTAGCTCTCACACCATTATTTGCGCCTAGAGCCTTTGCATTGAGGGCTATCTGAAAATGGCTTTGGCGCTGAAGTTGTCTGTGAATGTGGAGTTGGTGGCATGTGAAACCCGCATGTGGAGCATTGGTTTGTGTGGGATGCTCTACCAGGTTCATTCCTACATAATGCACTCAAAGGGCATTAAGCCTAGAGTGTGAAAACTGAGTTTCCTTGAGAGCTGCTTGGAAGCCTGATGGTGTGTGAAGTTAGTGAGCCAAATGGAGTTGTTCTCCCACAAGAACCACTCGGCTGATTCTTCTTCAATATGCGCTTCACCAACATGCAGTGTTTCCTTGATTGAATTAGCTCTCACACCAATATTTGCGCCTAGAGCCTTTGCATTGAGGGCTATCTGAAAATGGTTTTGGCGCTGAAGTTGTCTGTGAATGTGGAGTTGGTGGCATGTGAAACCCGCATGTGGAGCATTGGTTTGTGTGGGATGCTCTACCAGGTTCATTCCTACATAATGCACTCAAAGGGCATTAAGCCTAGAGTGTGAAAACTGAGTTTCCTTGAGAGCTGCTTGGAAGCCTGATGGTGTGTGAAGTTAGTGAGCCAAATGGAGGTGTTCTCCCACAAGAACCACTCGGCTGATTCTTCTTCAATATGCGCTTCATCAACATGCAGTGTTTCCTTGATTGAATTAGCTCTCACACCAATATTTGCGCCTAGAGCCTTTGTATTGAGGGCTATCTGATAATGGCTTTGGCGCTGAAGTTGTCTGTGAATGTGGAGTTGGTGGCATGTGAAACCCGCATGTGGAGCATTGGTTTGTGTGGGATGCTCTACCAGGTTCATTTCAGTCCTAGGCACTCAAAGGGCATTAAGCCTAGAGTGTGAAAACTGAGTTTCCTTGAGAGCTGCTTGGAAGCCTGATGGTGTGTGAAGTTAGTGAGCCAAATGGAGTTGTTCTCCCACAAGAACCACTCTGCTGATTCTTCTTCAATATGCGCTTCACCAACATGCAGTGGTTCCTTGATTGAATTAGCTCTCACACCAATATTTGCGCCTAGAGCCTTTGCATTGAGGGCTATCTGAAAATGGCTTTGGCGCTGAAGTTGTCTGTGAATGTGGAGTTGGTGGCATGTGAAACCCGCATGTGGAGCATTGGTTTGTGTGGGATGCTCTACCAGGTTCATTCCTACATAATGCACTCAAAGGGCATGAAGCCTAGAGTGTGAAAACTGAGTTTCCTTGAGAGCTGCTTGGAAGCCTGATGGTGTGTGAAGTTAGTGAGCCAAATGGAGGTGTTCTCCCACAAGAACCACTCGGCTGATTCTTCTTCAATATGCGCTTCATCAACATGCAGTGTTTCCTTGATTGAATTAGCTCTCACACCAATATTTCGGCCTAGAGCCTTTGTATTGAGGGCTATCTGAAAATGGCTTTGGCGCTGAAGTTGTCTGTGAATGTGGAGTTGGTGGCATGTGAAACCCGCATGTGGAGCATTGGTTTGTGTGGGATGCTCTACCAGGTTCATTTCAGTCCTAGGCACTCAAAGGGCATTAAGCCTAGAGTGTGAAAACTGAGTTTCCTTGAGAGCTGCTTGGAAGCCTGATGGTGTGTGAAGTTAGTGAGCCAAATGGAGTTGTTCTCCCACAAGAACCACTCGGCTGATTCTTCTTCAATATGCGCTTCACCAACATGCAGTGGTTCCTTGATTGAATTAGCTCTCACACCAATATTTGCGCCTAGAGCCTTTGCATTGAGGGCTATCTGAAAATGGCTTTGGCGCTGAAGTTGTCTGTGAATGTGGACTTGGTGGCATGTGAAACCCGCATGTGGAGCATTGGTTCGTGTGGGATGCTCTACCAGGTTCATTTGAGTCCTAGGCACTCAAAGGGCATTAAGCCTAGAGTGTGAAAACTGAGTTTCCTTGAGAGCTGCATGGAAGCCTGATGGTGTGTGAAGTTAGTGAGCCAAATGGAGTTGTTCTCCCACAAGAACCACTCGGCTGATTCTTCTTCAATATGCGCTTCACCAACATGCAGTGTTTCCTTGATTGAATTAGCTCTCACACCAATATTTGCGCCTAGAGCCTTTGCATTGAGGGCTATCTGAAAATGGCTTTGGCGCTGAAGTTGTCTGTGAATGTGGAGTTGGTGGCATGTGAAACCCGCATGTGGAGCATTGGTTTGTGTGGGATGCTCTACCAGGTTCATTCCTACATAACGCACTCAAAGGGCATTAAGCCTAGAGTGTGAAAACTGAGTTTCCTTGAGAGCTGCATGGAAGCCTGATGGTGTGTGAAGTTAGTGAGCCAAATGGAGTTGTTCTCCCACAAGAACCACTCGCCTGATTCTTCTTCAATATGCGCTTCACCAACATGCAGTGTTTCCTTGATTGAATTAGCTCTCACACCAATATTTTCGCCTAGAGCCTTTGCATTGAGGGCTATCTGAAAATGGCTTTGGCGCTGAAGTTGTCTGTGAATGTGGAGTTGGTGGCATGTGAAACCCGCATGTGGAGCATTGGTTTGTGTGGGATGCTCTACCAGGTTCATTCCTAGATAATGCAGTGAAAGGGCACTAAGCCTAGAGTGTGAAAACTGAGTTTCCTTGAGAGCTGCTTGGAAGCCTGATGGTGTGTGAAGTTAGTGAGCCAAATGGAGTTGTTCTCCCACAAGAACCACTCGCCTGATTCTTCTTCAATATGCGCTTCACCAACATGCAGTGTTTCCTTGATTGAATTAGCTCTCACACCAATATTTGTGCCTAGAGCCTTTGCATTGAGGGCTATCTGAAAATGGCTTTGGCGCTGAAGGTGTCTGTGAATGTGGAGTTGGTGGCAAGTGAAACCCGCATGTGGAGCATTGGTTTGTGTGGGATGCTCTACCAGGTGCATTTCATTCCTAGGCACTCAAAGGACATTAAGCCTAGAGTGTGAAAACTGAGTTTCCTTGAGAGCTGCTTGGAAGCCTGATGGTGTGTGAAGTTAGTGAGCCAAATGGAGTTGTTCTCCCACAAGAACCACTCGGCTGATTCTTCTTCAATATGCGCTTCACCAACATGCAGTGTTTCCTTGATTGAATTAGCTCTCACACCAATATTTGCGCCTAGAGCCTTTGCATTGAGGGCTATCTGAAAATGGCTTTGGCGCTGAAGTTGTCTGTGAATGTGGAGTTGGTGGCATGTGAAACCCGCATGTGGAGCATTGGTTTGTGTGGGATGCTCTACCAGGTTCATTCCTAGATAATGCACTCAAAGGGCATTAAGCCTAGAGTGTGAAAACTGAGTTTCCTTGAGAGCTGCTTGGAAGCCTGATGGTGTGTGAAGTTAGTGAGCCAAATGGAGTTGTTCTCCCACAAGAACCACTCGGCTGATTCTTCTTCAATATGCGCTTCATCAACATGCAGTGTTTCCTTGATTGAATTAGCTCTCACACCAATATTTGCGCCTAGAGCCTTTGCATTGAGGGCTATCTGAAAATGGTTTTGACGCTGAAGTTGTCTGTGAATGTGGAGTTGGTGGCATGTGAAACCCGCATGTGGAGCATTGGTTTGTGTGGGATGCTCTACCAGGTTCATTCCTACATAATGCACTCAAAGGGCATGAAGCCTAGAGTGTGAAAACTGAGTTTCCTTGAGAGCTGCTTGGAAGCCTGATGGTGTGTGAAGTTAGTGAGCCAAATGGAGGTGTTCTCCCACAAGAACCACTCGGCTGATTCTTCTTCAATATGGGCTTCATCAACATGCAGTGTTTCCTTGATTGAATTAGCTCTCACACCAATATTTGCGCCTAGAGCCTTTGCATTGAGGGCTATCTGAAAATGGCTTTGGCGCTGAAGTTGTCTGTGAATGTGGAGTTGGTGGCATGTGAAACCCGCATGTGGAGCATTCGTTTGTGTGGGATGCTCTACCAGGTTCATTTCAGTCCTAGGCACTCAAAGGGCATTAAGCCTAGAGTGTGAAAACTGAGTTTCCTTGAGAGCTGCTTGGAAGCCTGATGGTGTGTGAAGTTAGTGAGCCAAATGGAGTTGTTCTCCCACAAGAACCACTCGGCTGATTCTTCTTCAATATGCGCTTCACCAACATGCAGTGGTTCCTTGATTGAATTAGCTCTCACACCAATATTTGCGCCTAGAGCCTTTGCATTGAGGGCTATCTGAAAATGGCTTTGGCGCTGAAGTTGTCTGTGAATGTGGAGTTGGTGGCATGTGAAACCCGCATGTGGAGCATTGGTTTGTGTGGGATGCTCTACCAGGTTCATTCCTACATAATGCACTCAAAGGGCATTAAGCCTAGAGTGTGAAAACTGAGTTTCCTTGAGAGCTGCTTGGAAGCCTGATGGTGTGTGAAGTTAGTGAGCCAAATGGAGGTGTTCTCCCACAAGAACCACTCGGCTGATTCTTCTTCAATATGCGCTTCACCAAGATGCAGTGTTTCCTTGATTGAATTAGCTCTCACACCAATATTTGCGCCTAGAGCCTTTGTATTGAGGGCTATCTGAAAATGGCTTTGGCGCTGAAGTTGTCTGTGAATGTGGAGTTGGTGGCATGTGAAACCCGCATGTGGAGCATTGGTTTGTGTGGGATGCTCTACCAGGTTCATTTCAGTCCTAGGCACTCAAAGGGCATTAAGCCTAGAGTGTGAAAACTGAGTTTCCTTGAGAGCTGCTTGGAAGCCTGATGGTGTGTGAAGTTAGTGAGCCAAATGGAGTTGTTCTCCCACAAGAACCACTCGGCTGATTCTTCTTCAATATGCGCTTCACCAACATGCAGTGGTTCCTTGATTGAATTAGCTCTCACACCAATATTTGGGCCTAGAGCCTTTGCATTGAGGGCTATCTGAAAATGGCTTTGGCGCTGAAGTTGTCTGTGAATGTGGACTTGGTGGCATGGGAAACCGGCATGTGGATCATTGGTTCGTGTGGGATGCTCTACCAGGTTCATTTGAGTCCTAGGCACTCAAAGGGCATTAAGCCTAGAGTGTGAAAACTGAGTTTCCTTGAGAGCTGCATGGAAGCCTGATGGTGTGTGAAGTTAGTGAGCCAAATGGAGTTGTTCTCCCACAAGAACCACTCGGCTGATTCTTCTTCAATATGCGCTTCACCAACATGCAGTGGTTCCTTGATTGAATTAGCTCTCACACCAATATTTGCGCCTAGAGCCTTTGCACTGAGGGCTATCTGAAAATGGCTTTGGCGCTGAAGTTGTCTGTGAATGTGGAGTTGGTGGCATGTGAAACCCGCATGTGGAGCATTGGTTTGTGTGGGATGCTCTACCAGGTTCATTCCTACATAACGCACTCAAAGGGCATTAAGCCTAGAGTGTGAAAACTGAGTTTCCTTGAGAGCTGCATGGAAGCCTGATGGTGTGTGAAGTTAGTGAGCCAAATGGAGTTGTTCTCCCACAAGAACCACTCGGCTGATTCTTCTTCAATATGCGCTTCACCAACATGCAGTGTTTCCTTGATTGAATTAGCTCTCACACCAATATTTTCGCCTAGAGCCTTTGCATTGATGGCTATCTGAAAATGGCTTTGGCGCTGAAGTTGTCTGTGAATGTGGAGTTGGTGGCATGTGAAACCCGCATGTGGAGCATTGGTTTGTGTGGGATGCTCTACCAGGTTCATTTCAGTCCTAGGCACTCAAAGGGCATTAAGCCTAGAGTGTGAAAACTGAGTTTCCTTGAGAGCTGCTTGGAAGCCTGATGGTGTGTGAAGTTAGTGAGCCAAATGGAGTTGTTCTCCCACAAGAACCACTCGGCTGATTCTTCTTCAATATGCGCTTCACCAACATGCAGTGGTTCCTTGATTGAATTAGCTCTCACACCAATATTTGCGCCTAGAGCCTTTGCATTGAGGGCTATCTGAAAATGGCTTTGGCGCTGAAGTTGTCTGTGAATGTGGACTTGGTGGCATGGGAAACCGGCATGTGGATCATTGGTTCGTGTGGGATGCTCTACCAGGTTCATTTCAGTCCTAGGCACTCAAAGGGCATTAAGCCTAGAGTGTGAAAACTGAGTTTCCTTGAGAGCTGCTTGGAAGCCTGATGGTGTGTGAAGTTAGTGAGCCAAATGGAGGTGTTCTCCCACAAGAACCACTCGGCTGATTCTTCTTCAATATGCGCTTCACCAACATGCAGTGGTTCCTTGATTGAATTAGCTCTCACACCAATATTTGCGCCTAGAGCCTTTGCATTGAGGGCTATCTGAAAATGGCTTTGGCGCTGAAGTTGTCTGTGAATGTGGAGTTGGTGGCATGTGAAACCCGCATGTGGAGCATTGGTTTGTGTGGGATGCTCTACCAGGTTCATTTCAGTCCTAGGCACTCAAAGGGCATTAAGCCTAGAGTGTGAAAACTGAGTTTCCTTGAGAGCTGCATGGAAGCCTGATGGTGTGTGAAGTTAGTGAGCCAAATGGAGTTGTTCTCCCACAAGAACCACTCGGCTGATTCTTCTTCAATATGCGCTTCACCAACATGCAGTGTTTCCTTGATTGAATTAGCTCTCACACCAATATTTTCGCCTAGAGCCTTTGCATTGATGGCTATCTGAAAATGGCTTTGGCGCTGAAGTTGTCTGTGAATGTGGAGTTGGTGGCATGTGAAACCCGCATGTGGAGCATTGGTTTGTGTGGGATGCTCGACCAGGTGCATTTCATTCCTAGGCACTCAAAGGGCATTAAGCCTAGAGTGTGAAAACTGAGTTTCCTTGAGAGCTGCATGGAAGCCTGATGGTGTGTGAAGTTAGTGAGCCAAATGGAGGTGTTCTCCCACAAGAACCACTCGGCTGATTCTTCTTCAATATGCGCTTCATCAACATGCAGTGTTTCCTTGATTGAATTAGCTCTCACACCAATATTTGCGCCTAGAGCCTTTGTATTGAGGGCTATCTGAAAATGGCTTTGGCGCTGAAGTTGTCTGTGAATGTGGAGTTGGTGGCATGTGAAACCCGCATGTGGAGCATTGGTTTGTGTGGGATGCTCTACCAGGTTCATTTCAGTCCTAGGCACTCAAAGGGCATTAAGCCTAGAGTGTGAAAACTGAGTTTCCTTGAGAGCTGCATGGAAGCCTGATGGTGTGTGAAGTTAGTGAGCCAAATGGAGGTGTTCTCCCACAAGAACCACTCGCCTGATTCTTCTTCAATATGCGCTTCATCAACATGCAGTGTTTCCTTGATTGAATTAGCTCTCACACCAATATTTGGGCCTAGAGCCTTTGTATTGAGGGCTATCTGAAAATGGCTTTGGCGCTGAAGTTGTCTGTGAATGTGGAGTTGGTGGCATGTGAAACCCGCATGTGGAGCATTGGTTCGTGTGGGATGCTCTACCAGGTTCATTTCAGTCCTAGGCACTCAAAGGGCATTAAGCCTAGAGTGTGAAAACTGAGTTTCCTTGAGAGCTGCATGGAAGCCTGATGGTGTGTGAAGTTAGTGAGCCAAATGGAGTTGTTCTCCCACAAGAACCACTCGGCTGATTCTTTTTCAATATGCGCTTCACCAACATGCAGTGTTTCCTTGATTGAATTAGCTCTCACACCAATATTTGCGCCTGGAGCCTTTGCATTGAGGGCTACCTGAAAACGGCTTTGGCGCTGAAGTTGTCTGTGAATGTGGAGTTGGTGGCATGTGAAACCCGCCTGTGGAGCATTGGTTTGTGTGATAAGCTCACCAAGCTTCATTTGAGTCCTAGGTACTCAAAGGGCATTAAGCCTAGAGTGTGAAAACTGAGTTTCCTTGAGAGCTGCTTGGAAGCCTGATGGTGTGTGAAGTTAGTGAGCCAAATGGAGTTGTTCTAACACAAGAACCACTCGGCTGATTCTTCTTCAATATGCGCTTCACCAACATGCAGTGTTTCCTTGATTGAATTAGCTCTCACACCAATATTTGCGCCTAGAGCCTTTGCATTGAGGGCTATCTGAAAATGGCTTTGGCGCTGAAGTTGTCTGTGAATGTGGAGTTGGTGGCATGTGAAACCCGCATGTGGAGCATTGGTTTGTGTGGGATGCTCTACCAGGTTCATTCCTAGATAATGCAGTGAAAGGGCACTAAGCCTAGAGTGTGAAAACTGAGTTTCCTTGAGAGCTGCTTGGAAGCCTGATGGTGTGTGAAGTTAGTGAGCCAAATGGAGTTGTTCTCCCACAAGAACCACTCGGCTGATTCTTCTTCAATATGCGCTTCACCAACATGCAGTGTTTCCTTGATTGAATTAGCTCTCACACCAATATTTGTGCCTAGAGCCTTTGCATTGAGGGCTATCTGAAAATGGCTTTGGCGCTGAAGTTGTCTGTGAATGTGGAGTTGGTGGCATGTGAAACCCGCATGTGGAGCATTGGTTTGTGTGGGATGCTCTACCAGGTGCATTTCATTCCTAGGCACTCAAAGGGCATTAAGCCTAGAGTGTGAAAACTGAGTTTCCTTGAGAGCTGTTTGGAAGCCTGATGGTGTGTGAAGTTAGTGAGCCAAATGGAGTTGTTCTCCCACAAGAACCACTCGGCTGATTCTTCTTCAATATGCGCTTCACCAACATGCAGTGTTTCCTTGATTGAATTAGCTCTCACACCAATATTTGCGCCTAGAGCCTTTGTATTGAGGGCTATCTGAAAATGGCTTTGGCGCTGAAGTTGTCTGTGAATGTGGAGTTGGTGGCAAGTGAAACCCGCATGTGGAGCATTGGTTTGTGTGGGATGCTCTACCAGGTTCATTCCTACATAATGCACTCAAAGGACATTAAGCCTAGAGTGTGAAAACTGAGTTTCCTTGAGAGCTGCTTGGAAGCCTGATGGTGTGTGAAGTTAGTGAGCCAAATGGAGTTGTTCTCCCACAAGAACCACTCGGCTGATTCTTCTTCAATATGCGCTTCACCAACATGCAGTGTTTCCTTGATTGAATTAGCTCTCACACCAATATTTGCGCCTAGAGCCTTTGCATTGAGGGCTATCTGAAAATGGTTTTGGCGCTGAAGTTGTCTGTGAATGTGGAGTTGGTGGCATGTGAAACCCGCATGTGGAGCATTGGTTTGTGTGGGATGCTCTACCAGGTTCATTCCTACATAATGCACTCAAAGGGCATTAAGCCTAGAGTGTGAAAACTGAGTTTCCTTGAGAGCTGCTTGGAAGCCTGATGGTGTGTGAAGTTAGTGAGCCAAATGGAGGTGTTCTCCCACAAGAACCACTCGGCTGATTCTTCTTCAATATGCGCTTCATCAACATGCAGTGTTTCCTTGATTGAATTAGCTCTCACACCAATATTTGCGCCTAGAGCCTTTGTATTGAGGGCTATCTGATAATGGCTTTGGCGCTGAAGTTGTCTGTGAATGTGGAGTTGGTGGCATGTGAAACCCGCATGTGGAGCATTGGTTTGTGTGGGATGCTCTACCAGGTTCATTTCAGTCCTAGGCACTCAAAGGGCATTAAGCCTAGAGTGTGAAAACTGAGTTTCCTTGAGAGCTGCTTGGAAGCCTGATGGTGTGTGAAGTTAGTGAGCCAAATGGAGTTGTTCTCCCACAAGAACCACTCTGCTGATTCTTCTTCAATATGCGCTTCACCAACATGCAGTGGTTCCTTGATTGAATTAGCTCTCACACCAATATTTGCGCCTAGAGCCTTTGCATTGAGGGCTATCTGAAAATGGCTTTGGCGCTGAAGTTGTCTGTGAATGTGGAGTTGGTGGCATGTGAAACCCGCATGTGGAGCATTGGTTTGTGTGGGATGCTCTACCAGGTTCATTCCTACATAATGCACTCAAAGGGCATGAAGCCTAGAGTGTGAAAACTGAGTTTCCTTGAGAGCTGCTTGGAAGCCTGATGGTGTGTGAAGTTAGTGAGCCAAATGGAGGTGTTCTCCCACAAGAACCACTCGGCTGATTCTTCTTCAATATGCGCTTCCTCAACATGCAGTGTTTCCTTGATTGAATTAGCTCTCACACCAATATTTGGGCCTAGAGCCTTTGTATTGAGGGCTATCTGAAAATGGCTTTGGCGCTGAAGTTGTCTGTGAATGTGGAGTTGGTGGCATGTGAAACCCGCATGTGGAGCATTGGTTTGTGTGGGATGCTCTACCAGGTTCATTTCAGTCCTAGGCACTCAAAGGGCATTAAGCCTAGAGTGTGAAAACTGAGTTTCCTTGAGAGCTGCTTGGAAGCCTGATGGTGTGTGAAGTTAGTGAGCCAAATGGAGTTGTTCTCCCACAAGAACCACTCGGCTGATTCTTCTTCAATATGCGCTTCACCAACATGCAGTGGTTCCTTGATTGAATTAGCTCTCACACCAATATTTGGGCCTAGAGCCTTTGCATTGAGGGCTATCTGAAAATGGCTTTGGCGCTGAAGTTGTCTGTGAATGTGGACTTGGTGGCATGTGAAACCCGCATGTGGATCATTGGTTCGTGTGGGATGCTCTACCAGGTTCATTTCAGTCCTAGGCACTCAAAGGGCATTAAGCCTAGAGTGTGAAAACTGAGTTTCCTTGAGAGCTGCATGGAAGCCTGATGGTGTGTGAAGTTAGTGAGCCAAATGGAGTTGTTCTCCCACAAGAACCACTCGGCTGATTCTTCTTCAATATGCGCTTCACCAACATGCAGTGTTTCCTTGATTGAATTAGCTCTCACACCAATATTTGCGCCTAGAGCCTTTGCATTGAGGGCTATCTGAAAATGGCTTTGGCGCTGAAGTTGTCTGTGAATGTGGAGTTGGTGGCATGTGAAACCCGCATGTGGAGCATTGGTTCGTGTGGGATGCTCTACCAGGTTCATTTGAGTCCTAGGCACTCAAAGGGCATTAAGCCTAGAGTGTGAAAACTGAGTTTCCTTGAGAGCTGCATGGAAGCCTGATGGTGTGTGAAGTTAGTGAGCCAAATGGAGTTGTTCTCCCACAAGAACCACTCGCCTGATTCTTCTTCAATATGCGCTTCACCAACATGCAGTGTTTCCTTGATTGAATTAGCTCTCACACCAATATTTTCGCCTAGAGCCTTTGCATTGAGGGCTATCTGAAAATGGCTTTGGCGCTGAAGTTGTCTGTGAATGTGGAGTTGGTGGCATGTGAAACCCGCATGTGGAGCATTGGTTTGTGTGGGATGCTCTACCAGGTTCATTCCTAGATAATGCAGTGAAAGGGCACTAAGCCTAGAGTGTGAAAACTGAGTTTCCTTGAGAGCTGCTTGGAAGCCTGATGGTGTGTGAAGTTAGTGAGCCAAATGGAGTTGTTCTCCCACAAGAACCACTCGCCTGATTCTTCTTCAATATGCGCTTCACCAACATGCAGTGTTTCCTTGATTGAATTAGCTCTCACACCAATATTTGTGCCTAGAGCCTTTGCATTGAGGGCTATCTGAAAATGGCTTTGGCGCTGAAGTTGTCTGTGAATGTGGAGTTGGTGGCATGTGAAACCCGCATGTGGAGCATTGGTTTGTGTGGGATGCTCTACCAGGTTCATTTCAGTCCTAGGCACTCAAATGGCATTAAGCCTAGAGTGTGAAAACTGAGATTCCTTGAGAGCTGTTTGGAAGCCTGATGGTGTGTGAAGTTAGTGAGCCAAATGGAGTTGTTCTCCCACAAGAACCACTCGGCTGATTCTTCTTCAATATGCGCTTCACCAACATGCAGTGTTTCCTTGATTGAATTAGCTCTCACACCAATATTTGCGCCTAGAGCCTTTGTATTGAGGGCTATCTGAAAATGGCTTTGGCGCTGAAGGTGTCTGTGAATGTGGAGTTGGTGGCAAGTGAAACCCGCATGTGGAGCATTGGTTTGTGTGGGATGCTCTACCAGGTTCATTCCTACATAATGCACTCAAAGGACATTAAGCCTAGAGTGTGAAAACTGAGTTTCCTTGAGAGCTGCTTGGAAGCCTGATGGTGTGTGAAGTTAGTGAGCCAAATGGAGTTGTTCTCCCACAAGAACCACTCGGCTGATTCTTCTTCAATATGCGCTTCACCAACATGCAGTGTTTCCTTGATTGAATTAGCTCTCACACCAATATTTGCGCCTAGAGCCTTTGCATTGAGGGCTATCTGAAAATGGCTTTGGCGCTGAAGTTGTCTGTGAATGTGGAGTTGGTGGCATGTGAAACCCGCATGTGGAGCATTGGTTTGTGTGGGATGCTCTACCAGGTTCATTCCTACATAATGCACTCAAAGGGCATTAAGCCTAGAGTGTGAAAACTGAGTTTCCTTGAGAGCTGCTTGGAAGCCTGATGGTGTGTGAAGTTAGTGAGCCAAATGGAGTTGTTCTCCCACAAGAACCACTCGGCTGATTCTTCTTCAATATGCGCTTCATCAACATGCAGTGTTTCCTTGATTGAATTAGCTCTCACACCAATATTTGCGCCTAGAGCCTTTGCATTGAGGGCTATCTGAAAATGGTTTTGGCGCTGAAGTTGTCTGTGAATGTGGAGTTGGTGGCATGTGAAACCCGCATGTGGAGCATTGGTTTGTGTGGGATGCTCTACCAGGTTCATTCCTACATAATGCACTCAAAGGGCATGAAGCCTAGAGTGTGAAAACTGAGTTTCCTTGAGAGCTGCTTGGAAGCCTGATGGTGTGTGAAGTTAGTGAGCCAAATGGAGTTGTTCTCCCACAAGAACCACTCGGCTGATTCTTCTTCAATATGCGCTTCATCAACATGCAGTGTTTCCTTGATTGAATTAGCTCTCACACCAATATTTGCGCCTAGAGCCTTTGTATTGAGGGCTATCTGAAAATGGCTTTGGCGCTGAAGTTGTCTGTGAATGTGGAGTTGGTGGCATGTGAAACCCGCATGTGGAGCATTCATTTGTGTGGGATGCTCTACCAGGTTCATTTCAGTCCTAGGCACTCAAAGGGCATTAAGCCTAGAGTGTGAAAACTGAGTTTCCTTGAGAGCTGCTTGGAAGCCTGATGGTGTGTGAAGTTAGTGAGCCAAATGGAGTTGTTCTCCCACAAGAACCACTCGGCTGATTCTTCTTCAATATGCGCTTCACCAACATGCAGTGGTTCCTTGATTGAATTAGCTCTCACACCAATATTTGCGCCTAGAGCCTTTGCATTGAGGGCTATCTGAAAATGGCTTTGGCGCTGAAGTTGTCTGTGAATGTGGAGTTGGTGGCATGTGAAACCCGCATGTGGAGCATTGGTTTGTGTGGGATGCTCTACCAGGTTCATTCCTACATAATGCACTCAAAGGGCATTAAGCCTAGAGTGTGAAAACTGAGTTTCCTTGAGAGCTGCTTGGAAGCCTGATGGTGTGTGAAGTTAGTGAGCCAAATGGAGGTGTTCTCCCACAAGAACCACTCGGCTGATTCTTCTTCAATATGCGCTTCATCAACATGCAGTGTTTCCTTGATTGAATTAGCTCTCACACCAATATTTGTGCCTAGAGCCTTTGTATTGAGGGCTATCTGAAAATGGCTTTGGCGCTGAAGTTGTCTGTGAATGTGGAGTTGGTGGCATGTGAAACCCGCATGTGGAGCATTGGTTTGTGTGGGATGCTCTACCAGGTTCATTTCAGTCCTAGGCACTCAAAGGGCATTAAGCCTAGAGTGTGAAAACTGAGTTTCCTTGAGAGCTGCTTGGAAGCCTGATGGTGTGTGAAGTTAGTGAGCCAAATGGAGTTGTTCTCCCACAAGAACCACTCGGCTGATTCTTCTTCAATATGCGCTTCACCAACATGCAGTGGTTCCTTGATTGAATTAGCTCTCACACCAATATTTGCGCCTAGAGCCTTTGCATTGAGGGCTATCTGAAAATGGCTTTGGCGCTGAAGTTGTCTGTGAATGTGGACTTGGTGGCATGGGAAACCGGCATGTGGATCATTGGTTCGTGTGGGATGCTCTACCAGGTTCATTTGAGTCCTAGGCACTCAAAGGGCATTAAGCCTAGAGTGTGAAAACTGAGTTTCCTTGAGAGCTGCATGGAAGCCTGATGGTGTGTGAAGTTAGTGAGCCAAATGGAGTTGTTCTCCCACAAGAACCACTCGGCTGATTCTTCTTCAATATGCGCTTCACCAACATGCAGTGGTTCCTTGATTGAATTAGCTCTCACACCAATATTTGCGCCTAGAGCCTTTGCATTGAGGGCTATCTGAAAATGGCTTTGGCGCTGAAGTTGTCTGTGAATGTGGAGTTGGTGGCATGTGAAACCCGCCTGTGGAGCATTGGTTTGTGTGGGATGCTCTACCAGGTTCATTCCTACATAACGCACTCAAAGGGCATTAAGCCTAGAGTGTGAAAACTGAGTTTCCTTGAGAGCTGCATGGAAGCCTGATGGTGTGTGAAGTTAGTGAGCCAAATGGAGTTGTTCTCCCACAAGAACCACTCGGCTGATTCTTCTTCAATATGCGCTTCACCAACATGCAGTGTTTCCTTGATTGAATTAGCTCTCACACCAATATTTGCGCCTAGAGCCTTTGCATTGAGGGCTATCTGAAAATGGCTTTGGCGCTGAAGTTGTCTGTGAATGTGGACTTGGTGGCATGGGAAACCGGCATGTGGATCATTGGTTCGTGTGGGATGCTCTACCAGGTTCATTTCAGTCCTAGGCACTCAAAGGGCATTAAGCCTAGAGTGTGAAAACTGAGTTTCCTTGAGAGCTGCATGGAAGCCTGATGGTGTGTGAAGTTAGTGAGCCAAATGGAGTTGTTCTCCACAAGAACCACTCGGCTGATTCTTCTTCAATATGCGCTTCACCAACATCCAGTGGTTCCTTGATTGAATTAGCTCTCACACCAATACTTGCGCCTAGACCAGTACTCAGTCATACAAAGCACATCAAGGGCATAGCGTGTGAACACATGGGCAAGACTGGAAGTCCGAGCGGCAATGGCTCCTCCCACAGACCACCAAATTCACCAACATCAGATCGTGAGAAGTCCACACCAATATTTGCGCCTAGAGCCTTTGCATTGAGGGCTATCTGAAAATGGCTTTGGCGCTGAAGTTGTCTGTGAATGTGGAGTTGGTGGCATGTGAAACCCGCATGTGGAGCATTGGTTTGTGTGGGATGCTCTACCAGGTTCATTCCTACATAACGCACTCAAAGGGCATTAAGCCTAGAGTGTGAAAACTGAGTTTCCTTGAGAGCTGCATGGAAGCCTGATGGTGTGTGAAGTTAGTGAGCCAAATGGAGTTGTTCTCCCACAAGAACCACTCGGCTGATTCTTCTTCAATATGCGCTTCACCAACATGCAGTGTTTCCTTGATTGAATTAGCTCTCACACCAATATTTGCGCCTAGAGCCTTTGCATTGAGGGCTATCTGAAAATGGCTTTGGCGCTGAAGTTGTCTGTGAATGTGGAGTTGGTGGCATGTGAAACCCGCATGTGAAGCATTGGTTGTGTGGGATGCTCTACCAGGTTCATTCCTACATAATGCACTCAAAGGGCATTAAGCCTAGAGTGTGAAAACTGAGTTTCCTTGAGAGCTGCTTGGAAGCCTGATGGTGTGTGAAGTTAGTGAGCAAATGGAGTTGTTCTCCCACAAGAACCACTCGGCTGATTCTTCTTCAATATGCGCTTCATCAACATGCAGTGTTTCCTTGGATTGAATTAGCTCTCACACCAATATTTGCGCCTAGAGCCTTTGCATTGAGGGCTATCTGAAAATGGCTTTGGCGCTGAAGTTGTCTGTGAATGTGGAGTTGGTGGCATGTGAACCCGCATGTGGAGCATTGGTTTGTGTGGGATGCTCTACCAGTTCATTCCTACATAATGCACTCAAAGGGCATTAAGCCTAGAGTGTGAAAACTGAGTTTCTTGAGAGCTGCATGGAAGCCTGATGGTGTGTGAAGTAGTGAGCCAAATGGAGGTGTTCTCCCACAAGAACCACTCGGCTGATTCTTCTCAATATGCGCTTCATCAACATGCAGTGTTTCCTTGAATGAATTAGCTCTCACACCAATATTTGCGCCTAGAGCCTTTGTATTGAGGCTATCTGAAAATGGCTTTGGCGCTGAAGTTGTCTGTGAATGTGGAGTTGGTGGCATGTGAAACCCGCATGTGGAGCATTCGTTTGTGTGGGATGCTCTACCAGGTTCATTTCAGTCCTAGGCACTCAAAGGGCATTAAGCCTAGAGTGTGAAAACTGAGTTTCCTTGAGAGCTGCTTGGAAGCCTGATGGTGTGTGATGTTAGTGAGCCAAATGGAGTTGTTCTCCCACAAGAACCACTCGGCTGATTCTTCTTCAATATGCGCTTCACCAACATGCAGTGGTTCCTTGATTGAATTAGCTCTCACACCAATATTTGCGCCTAGAGCCTTTGCATTGAGGGCTATCTGAAAATGGCTTTGGCGCTGAAGTTGTCTGTGATGTGGTCTTGGTGGCATGGGAAACCCGCATGTGGAGCATTGGTTTGTGTGGGATGCTCTACCAGGTTCATTCGACCTAATGCACTCAAAGGGCATTAAGCCTAGAGTGTGAAAACTGAGTTTCCTTGAGAGCTGCATGGAAGCCTGATGGTGTGTGAAGTTAGTGAGCCAAATGGAGGTGTTCTCCCACAAGAACCACTCGGCTGATTCTTCTTCAATATGCGCTTCACCAACATGCAGTGGTTCCTTGATTGAATTAGCTCTCACACCAATATTTGCGCCTAGAGCCTTTGCATTGAGGGCTATCTGAAAATGGCTTTGGCGCTGAAGTTGTCTGTGAATGTGGAGTTGGTGGCATGTGAAACCCGCCTGTGGAGCATTGGTTTGTGGTGGGATGCTCTACCAGGTTCATTCCTACATAACGCACTCAAAGGGCCATTAAGCCTAGAGTGTGAAAACTGAGTTTCCTTGAGAGCTCGCATGGAAGCCTGATGGTGTGTGAAGTTAGTGAGCCAAATGGAGTTGTTCTCCCACAAGAACCACTCGGCTGATTCTTCTTCAATATGCGCTTCACCAACATGCAGTGTTTCCTTGATTGAATTAGCTCTCACACCAATATTTGCGCCTAGAGCCTTTGCATTGAGGGCTATCTGAAAATGGCTTTGGCGCTGAAGTTGTCTGTGAATGTGGACTTGGTGGAAGTTAGTGAGCCAAATGGAGTTGTTCTCCCACAAGAACCACTCGGCTGATTCTTCTTCAATATGCGCTTCACCAACATGCAGTGGTTCCTTGATTGAATTAGCTCTCACACCAATATTTGCGCCTAGAGCCTTTGCATTGAGGGCTATCTGAAAATGGCTTTGGCGCTGAAGTTGTCTGTGAATGTGGAGTTGGTGGCATGTGAAACCCGCCTGTGGAGCATTGGTTTGTGTGGGATGCTCTACCAGGTTCATTCCTACATAACGCACTCAAAGGGCATTAAGCCTAGAGTGTGAAAACTGAGTTTCCTTGAGAGCTGCATGGAAGCCTGATGGTGTGTGAAGTTAGTGAGCCAAATGGAGTTGTTCTCCCACAAGAACCACTCGGCTGATTCTTCTTCAATATGCGCTTCACCAACATGCAGTGTTTCCTTGATTGAATTAGCTCTCACACCAATATTTGCGCCTAGAGCCTTTGCATTGAGGGCTATCTGAAAATGGCTTTGGCGCTGAAGTTGTCTGTGAATGTGGACTTGGTGGCATGGGAAACCGGCATGTGGATCATTGGTTCGTGTGGGATGCTCTACCAGGTTCATTTCAGTCCTAGGCACTCAAAGGGCATTAAGCCTAGAGTGTGAAAACTGAGTTTCCTTGAGAGCTGCATGGAAGCCTGATGGTGTGTGAAGTTAGTGAGCCAAATGGAGTTGTTCTCCCACAAGAACCACTCGGCTGATTCTTCTTCAATATGCGCTTCACCAACATCCAGTGGTTCCTTGATTGAATTAGCTCTCACACCAATATTTGCGCCTAGAGCCTTTGCATTGAGGGCTATCTGAAAATGGCTTTGGCGCTGAAGTTGTCTGTGAATGTGGAGTTGGTGGCATGTGAAACCCGCATGTGGAGCATTGGTTTGTGTGGGATGCTCTACCAGGTTCATTCCTACATAACGCACTCAAAGGGCATTAAGCCTAGAGTGTGAAAACTGAGTTTCCTTGAGAGCTGCATGGAAGCCTGATGGTGTGTGAAGTTAGTGAGCCAAATGGAGTTGTTCTCCCACAAGAACCACTCGGCTGATTCTTCTTCAATATGCGCTTCACCAACATGCAGTGTTTCCTTGATTGAATTAGCTCTCACACCAATATTTTCGCCTAGAGCCTTTGCATTGATGGCTATCTGAAAATGGCTTTGGCGCTGAAGTTGTCTGTGAATGTGGAGTTGGTGGCATGTGAAACCCGCATGTGGAGCATTGGTTTGTGTGGGATGCTCTACCAGGTTCATTTGAGTCCTAGGCACTCAAAGGGCATTAAGCCTAGAGTGTGAAAACTGAGTTTCCTTGAGAGCTGCATGGAAGCCTGATGGTGTGTGAAGTTAGTGAGCCAAATGGAGTTGTTCTCCCACAAGAACCACTCGCCTGATTCTTCTTCAATATGCGCTTCATCAACATGCAGTGTTTCCTTGATTGAATTAGCTCTCACACCAATATTTGGGCCTAGAGCCTTTGTATTGAGGGCTATCTGAAAATGGCTTTGGCGCTGAAGTTGTCTGTGAATGTGGAGTTGGTGGCATGTGAAACCCGCATGTGGAGCATTGGTTCGTGTGGGATGCTCTACCAGGTTCATTTCAGTCCTAGGCACTCAAAGGGCATTAAGCCTAGAGTGTGAAAACTGAGTTTCCTTGAGAGCTGCATGGAAGCCTGATGGTGTGTGAAGTTAGTGAGCCAAATGGAGTTGTTCTCCCACAAGAACCACTCGGCTGATTCTTCTTCAATATGCGCTTCACCAACATGCAGTGTTTCCTTGATTGAATTAGCTCTCACACCAATATTTGCGCCTAGAGCCTTTGCATTGAGGGCTATCTGAAAATGGCTTTGGCGCTGAAGTTGTCTGTGAATGTGGAGTTGGTGGCATGTGAAACCCGCATGTGGAGCATTGGTTTGTGTGGGATGCTCTACCAGGTGCATTTCATTCCTAGGCACTCAAAGGGCATTAAGCCTAGAGTGTGAAAACTGAGTTTCCTTGAGAGCTGCTTGGAAGCCTGATGGTGTGTGAAGTTAGTGAGCCAAATGGAGTTGTTCTCCCACAAGAACCACTCGGCTGATTCTTCTTCAATATGCGCTTCACCAACATGCAGTGTTTCCTTGATTGAATTAGCTCTCACATCAATATTTGCGCCTAGAATCTTTGCATTGAGGGCTATCTGAAAATGGCTTTGGCGCTGAAGTTGTCTGCGAATGTGGAGTTGGTGGCATGTGAAACCAGAATGTGGAGCATTGGTTTGTGTGGGATGCTCTACCAGGTTCATTCCTACATAATGTACTCAAAGGGCATTAAGCCTAGAGTGTGAAAACTGAGTTTCCTTGAGAGCTGCTTGGAAGCCTGATGGTGTGTGAAGTTAGTGAGCCAAATGGAGTTGTTCTCCCACAAGAACCACTCGGCTGATTCTTCTTCAATATGCGCTTCACCAAAATGCAGTATTTCCTTGATTGAATTAGCTCTCACACCAATATTTGCGCCTAGAGCCTTTGTATTGAGGGCTATCTGAAAATGGCTTTGGCGCTGAAGTTGTCTGTGAATGTGGAGTTGGTGGCATGTGAAACCCGCATGTGGAGCATTGGTTCGTGTGGGATGCTCTACCAGGTTCATTTCAGTCCTAGGCACTCAAAGGGCATTAAGCCTAGAGTGTGAAAACTGAGTTTCCTTGAGAGCTGCTTGGAAGCCTGATGGTGTGTGAAGTTAGTGAGCCAAATGGAGTTGTTCTCCCACAAGAACCACTCGGCTGATTCTTCTTCAATATGCGCTTCACCAACATGCAGTGTTTCCTTGATTGAATTAGCTCTCACACCAATATTTTCGCCTAGAGCCTTTGCATTGAGGGCTATCTGAAAATGGCTTTGGCGCTGAAGTTGTCTGTGAATGTGGAGTTGGTGGCATGTGAAACCCGCATGTGGAGCATTGGTTTGTGTGGGATGCTCTACCAGGTTCATTCCTACATAACGCACTCAAAGGGCATTAAGCCTAGAGTGTGAAAACTGAGTTTCCTTGAGAGCTGCATGGAAGCCTGATGGTGTGTGAAGTTAGTGAGCCAAATGGAGGTGTTCTCCCACAAGAACCACTCGGCTGATTCTTCTTCAATATGCGCTTCACCAACATGCAGTGTTTCCTTGATTGAATTAGCTCTCACACCAATATTTGCGCCTAGAGCCTTTGCATTGATGGCTATCTGAAAATGGCTTTGGCGCTGAAGTTGTCTGTGAATGTGGAGTTGGTGGCATGTGAAACCCGCATGTGGAGCATTGGTTTGTGTGGGATGCTCGACCAGGTGCATTTCATTCCTAGGCACTCAAAGGGCATTAAGCCTAGAGTGTGAAAACTGAGTTTCCTTGAGAGCTGCTTGGAAGCCTGATGGTGTGTGAAGTTAGTGAGCCAAATGGAGTTGTTCTCCCACAAGAACCACTCGGCTGATTCTTCTTCAATATGCGCTTCACCAACATGCAGTGTTTCCTTGATTGAATTAGCTCTCACACCAATATTTGCGCCTAGAATCTTTGCATTGAGGGCTATCTGAAAATGGCTTTGGCGCTGAAGTTGTCTGTGAATGTGGAGTTGGTGGCATGTGAAACCCGCATGTGGAGCATTGGTTTGTGTGGGATGCTCTACCAGGTTCATTTCAGTCCTAGGCACTCAAAGGGCATTAAGCCTAGAGTGTGAAAACTGAGTTTCCTTGAGAGCTGCATGGAAGCCTGATGGTGTGTGAAGTTAGTGAGCCAAATGGAGGTGTTCTCCCACAAGAACCACTCTGCTGATTCTTCTTCAATATGCGCTTCATCAACATGCAGTGTTTCCTTGATTGAATTAGCTCTCACACCAATATTTGGGCCTAGAGCCTTTGTATTGAGGGCTATCTGAAAATGGCTTTGGCGCTGAAGTTGTCTGTGAATGTGGAGTTGGTGGCATGTGAAACCCGCATGTGGAGCATTGGTTCGTGTGGGATGCTCTACCAGGTTCATTTCAGTCCTAGGCACTCAAAGGGCATTAAGCCTAGAGTGTGAAAACTGAGTTTCCTTGAGAGCTGCATGGAAGCCTGATGGTGTGTGAAGTTAGTGAGCCAAATGGAGTTGTTCTCCCACAAGAACCACTCGGCTGATTCTTCTTCAATATGCGCTTCACCAACATGCAGTGTTTCCTTGATTGAATTAGCTCTCACACCAATATTTGCGCCTAGAGCCTTTGCATTGATGGCTATCTGAAAATGCCTTTGGCGCTGAAGTAGTCTGTGAATGTGGAGTTGGTGGCATGTGAAACCCGCATGTGGAGCATTGGTTTGTGTGGGAAGCTCGACCAGGTGCATTTCATTCCTAGGCACTCAAAGGGCATTAAGCCTAGAGCGTGAAAACTGAGTTTCCTTGAGAGCTGCTTGGAAGCCTGATGGTGTGTGAAGTTAGTGAGCCAAATGGAGTTGTTCTCCCACAAGAACCACTCGGCTGATTCTTCTTCAATATGCGCTTCACCAAATGCAGTATTTCCTTGATTGAATTAGCTCTCACACCAATATTTGCGCCTAGAGCCTTTGTATTGAGGGCTATCTGAAAATGGCTTTGGCGCTGAAGTTGTCTGTGAATGTGGAGTTGGTGGCATGTGAAACCCGCATGTGGAGCATTGGTTTGTGTGGGATGCTCTACCAGGTTCATTTCAGTCGTAGGCACTCAAAGGGCATTAAGCCTAGAGTGTGAAACCTGAGTTTCCTTGAGAGCTGCTTGGAAGCCTGATGGTGTGTGAAGTTAGTGAGCCAAATGGAGTTGTTCTCCCACAAGAACCACTCGGCTGATTCTTCTTCAATATGCGCTTCACCAACATGCAGTGTTTCCTTGATTGAATTAGCTCTCACACCAATATTTGCGCCTAGAGCCTTTGCATTGAGGGCTATCTGAAAATGGCTTTGGCGCTGAAGTTGTCTGTGAATGTGGAGTTGGTGGCATGTGAAACCCGCATGTGGAGCATTGGTTTGTGTGGGATGCTCTACCAGGTTCATTCCTAGATAATGCACTCAAAGGGCATTAAGCCTAGAGTGTGAAAACTGAGTTTCCTTGAGAGCTGCTTGGAAGCCTGATGGTGTGTGAAGTTAGTGAGCCAAATGGAGTTGTTCTCCCACAAGAACCACTCTGCTGATTCTTCTTCAATATGCGCTTCACCAACATGCAGTGTTTCCTTGATTGAATTAGCTCTCACACCAATATTTGCGCCTAGAGCCTTTGCATTGAGGGCTATCTGAAAATGGCTTTGGCGCTGAAGTTGTCTGTGAATGTGGAGTTGGTGGCATGTGAAACCCGCATGTGGAGCATTGGTTTGTGTGGGATGCTCTACCAGGTTCATTCCTACATAATGCACTCAAAGGGCATTAAGCCTAGAGTGTGAAAACTGAGTTTCCTTGAGAGCTGCTTGGAAGCCTGATGGTGTGTGAAGTTAGTGAGCCAAATGGAGTTGTTCTCCCACAAGAACCACTCGGCTGATTCTTCTTCAATATGCGCTTCACCAACATGCAGTATTTCCTTGATTGAATTAGCTCTCACACCAATATTTTCGCCTAGAGCCTTTGCATTGACGGCTATCTGAAAATGGCTTTGGCGCTGAAGTTGTCTGTGAATGTGGAGTTGGTGGCATGTGAAACCCGCATGTGGAGCATTGGTTTGTGTGGGATGCTCTACCAGGTTCATTCCTACATAATGCACTCAAAGGGCATTAAGCCTAGAGTGTGAAAACTGAGTTTCCTTGAGAGCTGCTTGGAAGCCTGATGGTGTGTGAAGTTAGTGAGCCAAATGGAGGTGTTCTCCCACAAGAACCACTCGGCTGATTCTTCTTCAATATGCGCTTCACCAACATGCAGTGTTTCCTTGATTGAATTAGCTCTCACACCAATATTTGCACCTAGAGCCTTTGCATTGAGGGCTATCTGAAAATGGCTTTGGCGCTGAAGTTGTCTGTGAATGTGGAGTTGGTGGCATGTGAAACCCGCATGTGGAGCATTGGTTTGTGTGGGATGCTCTACCAGGTTCATTTCAGTCCTAGGCACTCAAAGGGCATTAAGCCTAGAGTGTGAAAACTGAGTTTCCTTGAGAGCTGCATGGAAGCCTGATGGTGTGTGACGTTAGTGAGCCAAATGGAGTTGTTCTCCCACAAGAACCACTCTGCTGATTCTTCTTCAATATGCGCTTCATCAACATGCAGTGTTTCCTTGATTGAATTAGCTCTCACACCAATATTTTCGCCTAGAGCCTTTGTATTGAGGGCTATCTGAAAATGGCTTTGGCGCTGAAGTTGTCTGTGAATGTGGAGTTGGTGGCATGTGAAACCCGCATGTGGAGCATTGGTTTGTGTGGGATGCTCTACCAGGTTCATTTCAGTCCTAGGCACTCAAAGGGCATTAAGCCTAGAGTGTGAAAACTGAGTTTCCTTGAGAGCTGCATGGAAGCCTGATGGTGTGTGAAGTTAGTGAGCCAAATGGAGTTGTTCTCCCACAAGAACCACTCGGCTGATTCTTCTTCAATATGCGCTTCACCAACATGCAGTGTTTCCTTGATTGAATTAGCTCTCACACCAATATTTGTGCCTAGAGCCTTTGCATTGAGGGCTATCTGAAAATGGCTTTGGCGCTGAAGTTGTCTGTGAATGTGGAGTTGGTGGCATGTGAAACCCGCATGTGGAGCATTGGTTTGTGTGGGATGCTCTACCAGGTTCATTTCAGTCCTAGGCACTCAAAGGGCATTAAGCCTAGAGTGTGAAAACTGAGTTTCCTTGAGAGCTGCTTGGAAGCCTGATGGTGTGTGAAGTTAGTGAGCCAAATGGAGTTGTTCTCCCACAAGAACCACTCGGCTGATTCTTCTTCAATATGCGCTTCACCAACATGCAGTGTTTCCTTGATTGAATTAGCTCTCACACCAATATTTGCGCCTAGAGCCTTTGTATTGAGGGCTATCTGAAAATGGCTTTGGCGCTGAAGTTGTCTGTGAATGTGGAGTTGGTGGCATGTGAAACCGGCATGTGGATCATTGGTTCGTGTGGGATGCTCTACCAGGTTCATTTGAGTCCTAGGCACTCAAAGGGCATTAAGCCTAGAGTGTGAAAACTGAGTTTCCTTGAGAGCTGCATGGAAGCCTGATGGTGTGTGAAGTTAGTGAGCCAAATGGAGTTGTTCTCCCACAAGAACCACTCGGCTGATTCTTCTTCAATATGCGCTTCACCAACATGCAGTGTTTCCTTGATTGAATTAGCTCTCACACCAATATTTGCACCTAGAGCCTTGGCAATGAGGGCTATCTGAAAATGGCTTTGGCGCTGAAGTTGTCTGTGAATGTGGAGTTGGTGGCATGTGAAACCCGCATGTGGAGCATTGGTTTGTGTGGGATGCTCTACCAGGTTCATTCCTACATAATGCACTCAAAGGGCATTAAGCCTAGAGTGTGAAAACTGAGTTTCCTTGAGAGCTG
This sequence comes from Ochotona princeps, assembly GCF_030435755.1. Lineage (NCBI taxonomy): Eukaryota > Metazoa > Chordata > Mammalia > Lagomorpha > Ochotonidae > Ochotona > Ochotona princeps. The sequence continues at coordinate 55,693 of NW_026698245.1, forward strand.
CATGGAAGCCTGATGGTGTGTGAAGTTAGTGAGCCAAATGGAGTTGTTCTCCCACAAGAACCACTCGGCTGATTCTTCTTCAATATGCGCTTCACCAACATGCAGTGTTTCCTTGATTGAATTAGCTCTCACACCAATATTTGCGCCTAGAGACTTTGCATTGAGGGCTATCTGAAAATGGCTTTGGCGCTGAAGTTGTCTGTGAATGTGGAGTTGGTGGCATGTGAAACCCGAATGTGGAGCATTGGTTTGTGTGGGATGCTCTACCAGGTTCATTTCATTCCTAGGCACTCAAAGGGCATTAAGCCTAGAGTGTGAAAACTGAGTTTCCTTGAGAGCTGCTTGGAAGCCTGATGGTGTGTGAAGTTAGTGAGCCAAATGGAGGTGTTCTCCCACAAGAACCACTCGGCTGATTCTTCTTCAATATGCGCTTCACCAACATGCAGTGTTTCCTTGATTGAATTAGCTCTCACACCAATATTTGCACCTAGAGCCTTTGCATTGAGGGCTATCTGAAAATGGCTTTGGCGCTGAAGTTGTCTGTGAATGTGGAGTTGGTGGCATGTGAAACCCGCATGTGGAGCATTGGTTTGTGTGGGATGCTCTATCAGGTTCATTCCTACATAATGCACTCAAAGGGCATTAAGCCTAGAGTGTGAAAACTGAGTTTCCTTGAGAGCTGCTTGGAAGCCTGATGGTGTGTGAAGTTAGTGAGCCAAATGGAGTTGTTCTCCCACAAGAACCACTCGGCTGATTCTTCTTCAATATGCGCTTCACCAACATGCAGTGTTTCCTTGATTGAATTAGATCTCACACCAATATTTGTGCCTAGAGCCTTTTATTGAGGGCTATCTGAAAATGGCTTTGGCGCTGAAGTTGTCTGTGAATGTGGAGTTGGTGGCATGTGAAACCCGCATGTGGAGCATTGGTTTGTGTGGGATGCTCTACCAGGTTCATTTCAGTCCTAGGCACTCAAAGGGCATTAAGCCTAGAGTGTGAAAACTGAGTTTCCTTGAGAGCTGCATGGAAGCCTGATGGTGTGTGACGTTAGTGAGCCAAATGGAGTTGTTCTCCCACAAGAACCACTCGGCTGATTCTTCTTCAATATGCGCTTCATCAACATGCAGTGTTTCCTTGATTGAATTAGCTCTCACACCAATATTTTCGCCTAGAGCCTTTGTATTGAGGGCTATCTGAAAATGGCTTTGGCGATGAAGTTGTCTGTGAATGTGGAGTTGGTGGCATGTGAAACCCGCATGTGGAGCATTGGTTTGTGTGGGATGCTCTACCAGGTTCATTTCAGTCCTAGGCACTCAAAGGGCATTAAGCCTAGAGTGTGAAAACTGAGTTTCCTTGAGAGCTGCATGGAAGCCTGATGGTGTGTGAAGTTAGTGAGCCAAATGGAGTTGTTCTCCCACAAGAACCACTCGGCTGATTCTTCTTCAATATGCGCTTCACCAACATGCAGTGTTTCCTTGATTGAATTAGCTCTCACACCAATATTTGTGCCTAGAGCCTTTGCATTGAGGGCTATCTGAAAATGGCTTTGGCGCTGAAGTTGTCTGTGAATGTGGAGTTGGTGGCATGTGAAACCCGCATGTGGAGCATTGGTTTGTGTGGGATGCTCTACCAGGTTCTTTCCTACATAATGCACTCAAAGGGCATTAAGCCTAGAGTGTGAGAACTGAGTTTCCTTGAGAGCTGCTTGGAAGCCTGATGGTGTGTGAAGTTAGTGAGCCAAATGGAGTTGTTCTCCCACAAGAACCACTCTGCTGATTCTTCTTCAATATGCGCTTCACCAACATGCAGTGTTTCCTTGATTGAATTAGCTCTCACACCAATATTTGCGCCTAGAGCCTTTGCATTGAGGGCTATCTGAAAATGGCTTTGGCGCTGAAGTTGTCTGTGAATGTGGAGTTGGTGGCATGTGAAACCCGCATGTGGAGCATTGGTTTGTGTGGGATGCTCTACCAGGTTCATTTCATTCCTCGGCACTCAAAGGGCATTAAGCCTAGAGTGTGAAAACTGAGTTTCCTTGAGAGCTGCTTGGAAGCCTGATGGTGTGTGAAGTTAGTGAGCCAAATGGAGTTGTTCTCCCACAAGAACCACTCGGCTGATTCTTCTTCAATATGCGCTTCACCAACATGCAGTGTTTCCTTGATTGAATTAGCTCTCACACCAATATTTGCGCCTAGAGCCTTTGTATTGAGGGCTATCTGAAAATGGCTTTGGCGCTGAAGTTGTCTGTGAATGTGGAGTTGGTGGCATGTGAAACCGGCATGTGGATCATTGGTTCGTGTGATATGCTCTACCAGGTTCATTTCAGTCCTAGGCACTCAAAGGGCATTAAGCCTAGAGTGTGAAAACTGAGTTTCCTTGAGAGCTGCATGGAAGCCTGATGGTGTGTGAAGTTAGTGAGCCAAATGGAGTTGTTCTCCCACAAGAACCACTCGGCTGATTCTTCTTCAATATGCGCTTCACCAACATGCAGTGTTTCCTTGATTGAATTAGCTCTCACACCAATATTTGCACCTAGAGCCTTGGCAATGAGGGCTATCTGAAAATGGCTTTGGCGCTGAAGTTGTCTGTGAATGTGGAGTTGGTGGCATGTGAAACCCGCATGTGGAGCATTGGTTTGTGTGGGATGCTCTACCAGGTTCATTCCTACATAATGCACTCAAAGGGCATTAAGCCTAGAGTGTGAAAACTGAGTTTCCTTGAGAGCTGCATGGAAGCCTGATGGTGTGTGAAGTTAGTGAGCCAAATGGAGTTGTTCTCCCACAAGAACCACTCGGCTGATTCTTCTTCAATATGCGCTTCACCAACATGCAGTGTTTCCTTGATTGAATTAGCTCTCACACCAATATTTGCGCCTAGAGACTTTGCATTGAGGGCTATCTGAAAATGGCTTTGGCGCTGAAGTTGTCTGTGAATGTGGAGTTGGTGGCATGTGAAACCCGAATGTGGAGCATTGGTTTGTGTGGGATGCTCTACCAGGTTCATTTCATTCCTAGGCACTCAAAGGGCATTAAGCCTAGAGTGTGAAAACTGAGTTTCCTTGAGAGCTGCTTGGAAGCCTGATGGTGTGTGAAGTTAGTGAGCCAAATGGAGTTGTTCTCCCACAAGAACCACTCGGCTGATTCTTCTTCAATATGCGCTTCACCAACATGCAGTGTTTCCTTGATTGAATTAGCTCTCACACCAATATTTGCGCCTAGAGCCTTTGCATTGACGGCTATCTGAAAATGGCTTTGGCGCTGAAGTTGTCTGTGAATGTGGAGTTGGTGGCATGTGAAACCCGCATGTGGAGCATTGGTTTGTGTGGGATGCTCGACCAGGTTCATTCCTACATAATGCACTCAAAGGGCATTAAGCCTAGAGTGTGAAAACTGAGTTTCCTTGAGAGCTGCTTGGAAGCCTGATGGTGTGTGAAGTTAGTGAGCCAAATGGAGGTGTTCTCCCACAAGAACCACTCGGCTGATTCTTCTTCAATATGCGCTTCACCAACATGCAGTGTTTCCTTGATTGAATTAGCTCTCACACCAATATTTGCACCTAGAGCCTTTGCATTGAGGGCTATCTGAAAATGGCTTTGGCGCTGAAGTTGTCTGTGAATGTGGAGTTGGTGGCATGTGAAACCCGCATGTGGAGCATTGGTTTGTGTGGGATGCTCTATCAGGTTCATTCCTACATAATGCACTCAAAGGGCATTAAGCCTAGAGTGTGAAAACTGAGTTTCCTTGAGAGCTGCTTGGAAGCCTGATGGTGTGTGAAGTTAGTGAGCCAAATGGAGTTGTTCTCCCACAAGAAACACTCGGCTGATTCTTCTTCAATATGCGCTTCACCAACATGCAGTGTTTCCTTGATTGAATTAGCTCTCACACCAATATTTTCGCCTAGAGCCTTTGCATTGACGGCTATCTGAAAATGGCTTTGGCGCTGAAGTTGTCTGTGAATGTGGAGTTGGTGGCATGTGAAACCCGCATGTGGAGCATTGGTTTGTGTGGGATGCTCTACCAGGTTCATTCCTACATAATGCACTCAAAGGGCATTAAGCCTAGAGTGTGAAAACTGAGTTTCCTTGAGAGCTGCTTGGAAGCCTGATGGTGTGTGAAGTTAGTGAGCCAAATGGAGTTGTTCTCCCACAAGAACCACTCGGCTGATTCTTCTTCAATATGCGCTTCACCAACATGCAGTGTTCCCTTGATTGAATTAGCTCTCACACCAATATTTGTGCCTAGAGCCTTTGCATTGAGGGCTCTCTGAAAACCTCTTTGGCGCTGAAGTTGTCTGTGAATGTGGAGTTGGTGGCATGTGAAACCCGCATGTGGAGCATTGGTTTGTGTGGGATGCTCTACCAGGTTCATTTCAGTCCTAGGCACTCAAAGGGCATTAAGCCTAGAGTGTGAAAACTGAGTTTCCTTGAGAGCTGCTTGGAAGCCTGATGGTGTGTGAAGTTAGTGAGCCAAATGGAGTTGTTCTCCCACAAGAACCACTCGGCTGATTCTTCTTCAATATGCGCTTCACCAACATGCAGTGTTTCCTTCATTGAATTAGATCTCACACCAATATTTGCGCCTAGAGCCTTTGCATTGAGGGCTATCTGAAAATGGCTTTGGCGCTGAAGTTGTCTGTGAATGTGGAGTTGGTGGCATGTGAAACCCGCATGTGGAGCATTGGTTTGTGTGGGATGCTCTACCAGGTTCTTTCCTACATAATGCACTCAAAGGGCATTAAGCCTAGAGTGTGAGAACTGAGTTTCCTTGAGAGCTGCTTGGAAGCCTGATGGTGTGTGAAGTTAGTGAGCCAAATGGAGTTGTTCTCCCACAAGAACCACTCTGCTGATTCTTCTTCAATATGCGCTTCACCAACATGCAGTGTTTCCTTGATTGAATTAGCTCTCACACCAATATTTGCGCCTAGAGCATTTGCATTGAGGGCTATCTGAAAATGGCTTTGGCGCTGAAGTTGTCTGTGAATGTGGAGTTGGTGGCATGTGAAACCCGCATGTGGAGCATTGGTTTGTGTGGGATGCTCTACCAGGTTCATTCCTACATAATGCACTCAAAGGGCATTAAGCCTAGAGTGTGAAAACTGAGTTTCCTTGAGAGCTGCTTGGAAGCCTGATGGTGTGTGAAGTTAGTGAGCCAAATGGAGTTGTTCTCCCACAAGAACCACTCGGCTGATTCTTCTTCAATATGCGCTTCACCAACATGCAGTGTTTCCTTGATTGAATTAGATCTCACACCAATATTTGCGCCTAGAGCCTTTGCATTGAGGGCTATCTGAAAATGGCTTTGGCGCTGAAGTTGTCTGTGAATGTGGAGTTGGTGGCATGTGAAACCCGCATGTGGAGCATTGGTTTGTGTGGGATGCTCTACCAGGTTCATTTCAGTCCTAGGCACTCAAAGGGCATTAAGCCTAGAGTGTGAAAACTGAGTTTCCTTGAGAGCTGCATGGAAGCCTGATGGTGTGTGAAGTTAGTGAGCCAAATGGAGTTGTTCTCCCACAAGAACCACTCGGCTGATTCTTCTTCAGTATGCGCTTCATCAACATGCAGTGTTTCCTTGATTGAATTAGCTCTCACACCAATATTTGAGCCTAGAGCCTTTGTATTGAGGGCTATCTGAAAATGGCTTTGGCGCTGAAGTTGTCTGTGAATGTGGAGTTGGTGGCATGTGAAACCCGCCTGTGGAGCATTGGTTCGTGTTGGATGCTCTACCAGGTTCATTTCAGTCCTAGGCACTCAAAGGGCATTAAGCCTAGAGTGTGAAAACTGAGTTTCCTTGAGAGCTGCATGGAAGCCTGATGGTGTGTGAAGTTAGTGAGCCAAATGGAGTTGTTCTCCCACAAGAACCACTCGGCTGATTCTTCTTCAATATGCGCTTCACCAACATGCAGTGTTTCCTTGATTGAATTAGATCTCACACCAATATTTGCGCCTAGAGCCTTTGCATTGAGGGCTATCTGAAAATGGCTTTGGCGCTGAAGTTGTCTGTGAATGTGGAGTTGGTGGCATGTGAAACCCGCATGTGGAGCATTGGTTTGTGTGGGATGCTCGACCAGGTTCATTTCATTCCTAGGCACTCAAAGGGCATTAAGCCTAGAGTGTGAAAACTGAGTTTCCTTGAGAGCTGCATGGAAGCCTGATGGTGTGTGAAGTTAGTGAGCCAAATGGAGTTGTTCTCCCACAAGAACCACTCGGCTGATTCTTCTTCAATATGCGCTTCACCAACATGCAGTGTTTCCTTGATTGAATTAGCTCTCACACCAATATTTGCGCCTAGAGCCTTTGCATTGAGGGCTATCTGAAAATGGCTTTGGCGCTGAAGTTGTCTGTGAATGTGGAGTTGGTGGCATGTGAAACCCGCATGTGGAGCATTGGTTTGTGTGGGATGCTCGACCAGGTGCATTTCATTCCTCGGCACTCAAAGGGCATTAAGCCTAGAGTGTGAAAACTGAGTTTCCTTGAGAGCTGCTTGGAAGCCTGATGGTGTGTGAAGTTAGTGAGCCAAATGGAGTTGTTCTCCCACAAGAACCACTCGGCTGATTCTTCTTCAATATGCGCTTCACCAACATGCAGTGGTTCCTTGATTGAATTAGCTCTCACACCAATATTTGCGCCTAGAGCCTTTGCATTGAGGGCTATCTGAAAATGGCTTTGGCGCTGAAGTTGTCTGTGAATGTGGAGTTGGTGGCATGTGAAACCCGCATGTGGAGCATTGGTTTGTGTGGGATGCTCTACCAGGTTCATTCCTACATAACGCACTCAAAGGGCATTAAGCCTAGAGTGTGAAAACTGAGTTTCCTTGAGAGCTGCATGGAAGCCTGATGGTGTGTGAAGTTAGTGAGCCAAATGGAGTCGTTCTCCCACAAGAACCACTCGGCTGATTCTTCTTCAATATGCGCTTCACCAACATGCAGTGTTTCCTTGATTGAATTAGCTCTCACACCAATATTTGCGCCTAGAGCCTTTGCATTGAGGGCTATCTGAAAATGGCTTTGGCGCTGAAGTTGTCTGTGAATGTGGAGTTGGTGGCATGTGAAACCCGCATGTGGAGCATTGGTTTGTGTGGGATGCTCGACCAGGTGCATTTCATTCCTAGGCACTCAAAGGACATTAAGCCTAGAGTGTGAAAACTGAGTTTCCTTGAGAGCTGCTTGGAAGCCTGATGGTGTGTGAAGTTAGTGAGCCAAATGGAGTTGTTCTCCCACAAGAACCACTCGGCTGATTCTTCTTCAATATGCGCTTCACCAACATGCAGTGTTTCCTTGATTGAATTAGCTCTCACACCAATATTTGCGCCTAGAGTCTTTGCATTGAGGGCTATCTGAAAATGGCTTTGGCGCTGAAGTTGTCTGTGAATGTGGAGTTGGTGGCATGTGAAACCCGCATGTGGAGCATTGGTTTGTGTGGGATGCTCTACCAGGTTCATTCCTACATAATGCACTCAAAGGGCATTAAGCCTAGAGTGTGAAAACTGAGTTTCCTTGAGAGCTGCTTGGAAGCCTGATGGTGTGTGAAGTTAGTGAGCCAAAATGGAGTTGTTCTCCCACAAGAACCACTCGGCTGATTCTTCTTCAATATGCGCTTCACCAACATGCAGTATTTCCTTGATTGAATTAGCTCTCACACCAATATTTTCGCCTAGAGCCTTTGCAATGACGGCTATCTAAAAATGGCTTTGGCGCTGAAGTTGTCTGTGAATGTGGAGTTGGTGGCATGTGAAACCCGCATGTGGAGCATTGGTTTGTGTGGGATGCTCGACCAGGTTCATTCCTACATAATGCACTCAAAGGGCATTAAGCCTAGAGTGTGAAAACTGAGTTTCCTTGAGAGCTGCATGGAAGCCTGATGGTGTGTGAAGTTAGTGAGCCAAAATGGAGTTGTTCTCCCACAAGAACCACTCGGCTGATTCTTCTTCAATATGCGCTTCACCAACATGCAGTGTTTCCTTGATTGAATTAGCTCTCACACCAATATTTTCGCCTAGAGCCTTTGCATTGACGGCTATCTGAAAATGACTTTGGCGCTGAAGTTGTCTGTGAATGTGGAGTTGGTGGCATGTGAAACCCGCATGTGGAGCATTGGTTTGTGTGGGATGCTCTACCAGGTTCATTCCTACAGAATGCACTCAAAGGGCATTAAGCCTAGAGTGTGAAAACTGAGTTTCCTTGAGAGCTGCTTGGAAGCCTGATGGTGTGTGAAGTTAGTGAGCCAAATGGAGTTGTTCTCCCACAAGAACCACTCGGCTGATTCTTCTTCAATATGCGCTTCACCAACATGCAGTGTTTCCTTGATTGAATTAGCTCTCACACCAATATTTGCGCCTAGAGTCTTTGCATTGAGGGCTATCTGAAAATGGCTTTGGCGCTGAAGTTGTCTGTGAATGTGGAGTTGGTGGCATGTGAAACCCGCATGTGGAGCATTGGTTTGTGTGGGATACTCGACCAGGTTCATTCCTACATAATGCACTCAAAGGGCATTAAGCCTAGAGTGTGAAAACTGAGTTTCCTTGAGAGCTGCTTGGAAGCCTGATGGTGTGTGAAGTTAGTGAGCCAAATGGAGGTGTTCTCCCACAAGAACCACTCGGCTGATTCTTCTTCAATATGCGCTTCACCAACATGCAGTGTTTCCTTGATTGAATTAGCTCTCACACCAATATTTGCACCTAGAGCCTTTGCATTGAGGGCTATCTGAAAATGGCTTTGGCGCTGAAGTTGTCTGTGAATGTGGAGTTGGTGACATGTGAAACCCGCATGTGGAGCATTGGTTTGTGTGGGATGCTCTATCAGGTTCATTCCTACATAATGCACTCAAAGGGCATTAAGCCTAGAGTGTGAAAACTGAGTTTCCTTGAGAGCTGCTTGGAAGCCTGATGGTGTGTGAAGTTAGTGAGCCAAATGGAGTTGTTCTCCCACAAGAACCACTCTGCTGATTCTTCTTCAATATGCGCTTCACCAACATGCAGTGTTTCCTTGATTGAATTAGCTCTCACACCAATATTTGCGCCTAGAGACTTTGCATTGAGGGCTATCTGAAAATGGCTTTGGCGCTGAAGTTGTCTGTGAATGTGGAGTTGGTGGCATGTGAAACCCGCATGTGGAGCATTGGTTTGTGTGGGATGCTCTACCAGGTTCATTCCTACATAATGCACTCAAAGGGCATTAAGCCTAGAGTGTGAAAACTGAGTTTCCTTGAGAGCTGCTTGGAAGCCTGATGGTGTGTGAAGTTAGTGAGCCAAATGGAGTTGTTCTCCCACAAGAACCACTCGGCTGATTCTTCTTCAATATGCGCTTCACCAACATGCAGTGTTCCCTTGATTGAATTAGCTCTCACACCAATATTTGTGCCTAGAGCCTTTGCATTGAGGGCTATCTGAAAATGGCTTTGGCGCTGAAGTTGTCTGTGAATGTGGAGTTGGTGGCATGTGAAACCCGCATGTGGAGCATTGGTTTGTGTGGGATGCTCTACCAGGTTCATTTCAGTCCTAGGCACTCAAAGGGCATTAAGCCTAGAGTGTGAAAACTGAGTTTCCTTGAGAGCTGCTTGGAAGCCTGATGGTGTGTGAAGTTAGTGAGCCAAATGGAGTTGTTCTCCCACAAGAACCACTCGGCTGATTCTTCTTCAATATGCGCTTCACCAACATGCAGTGTTTCCTTGATTGAATTAGATCTCACACCAATATTTGCGCCTAGAGCCTTTGCATTGAGGGCTATCTGAAAATGGCTTTGGCGCTGAAGTTGTCTGTGAATGTGGAGTTGGTGGCATGTGAAACCCGCATGTGGAGCATTGGTTTGTGTGGGATGCTCTACCAGGTTCATTTCAGTCCTAGGCACTCAAAGGGCATTAAGCCTAGAGTGTGAAAACTGAGTTTCCTTGAGAGCTGCATGGAAGCCTGATGGTGTGTGACGTTAGTGAGCCAAATGGAGTTGTTCTCCCACAAGAACCACTCGGCTGATTCTTCTTCAATATGCGCTTCATCAACATGCAGTGTTTCCTTGATTGAATTAGCTCTCACACCAATATTTGGGCCTAGAGCCTTTGTATTGAGGGCTATCTGAAAATGGCTTTGGCGCTGAAGTTGTCTGTGAATGTGGAGTTGGTGGCATGTGAAACCCGCATGTGGAGCATTGGTTCGTGTGGGATGCTCTACCAGGATCATTTCAGTCTTAGGCACTCAAAGGGCATTAAGCCTAGAGTGTGAAAACTGAGTTTCCTTGAGAGCTGCATGGAAGCCTGATGGTGTGTGAAGTTAGTGAGCCAAATGGAGTTGTTCTCCCACAAGAACCACTCGGCTGATTCTTCTTCAATATGCGCTTCACCAACATGCAGTGTTTCCTTGATTGAATTAGCTCTCACACCAATATTTGTGCCTAGAGCCTTTGCATTGAGGGCTATCTGAAAATGGCTTTGGCGCTGAAGTTGTCTGTGAATGTGGAGTTGGTGGCATGTGAAACCCGCATGTGGAGCATTGGTTTGTGTGGGATGCTCTACCAGGTGCATTTCATTCCTAGGCACTCAAAGGGCATTAAGCCTAGAGTGTGAAAACTGAGTTTCCTTGAGAGCTGCTTGGAAGCCTGATGGTGTGTGAAGTTAGTGAGCCAAATGGAGTTGTTCTCCCACAAGAACCACTCGGCTGATTCTTCTTCAATATGCGCTTCACCAACATGCAGTGTTTCCTTGATTGAATTAGCTCTCACACCAATATTTGCGCCTAGAGCCTTTGCATTGAGGGCTATCTGAAAATGGCTTTGGCGCTGAAGTTGTCTGTGAATGTGGAGTTGGTGGCATGTGAAACCCGCATGTGGAGCATTGGTTTGTGTGGGATGCTCTACCAGGTTCTTTCCTACATAATGCACTCAAAGGGCATTAAGCCTAGAGTGTGAAAACTGAGTTTCCTTGAGAGCTGCTTGGAAGCCTGATGGTGTGTGAAGTTAGTGAGCCAAATGGAGTTGTTCTCCCACAAGAACCACTCGGCTGATTCTTCTTCAATATGCGCTTCACCAACATGCAGTGTTTCCTTGATTGAATTAGCTCTCACACCAATATTTGCGCCTAGAGCCTTTGCATTGAGGGCTATCTGAAAATGGCTTTGGCGCTGAAGTTGTCTGTGAATGTGGAGTTGGTGGCATGTGAAACCCGCATGTGGAGCATTGGTTTGTGTGGGATGCTCTACCAGGTTCATTCCTACATAATGCACTCAAAGGGCATTAAGCCTAGAGTGTGAAAACTGAGTTTCCTTGAGAGCTGCTTGGAAGCCTGATGGTGTGTGAAGTTAGTGAGCCAAATGGAGTTGTTCTCCCACAAGAACCACTCGGCTGATTCTTCTTCAATATGCGCTTCACCAAGATGCAGTGTTTCCTTGATTGAATTAGATCTCACACCAATATTTGCGCCTAGAGCCTTTGCATTGAGGGCTATCTGAAAATGGCTTTGGCGCTGAAGTTGTCTGTGAATGTGGAGTTGGTGGCATGTGAAACCCGCATGAGGAGCATTGGTTTGTGTGGGATGCTCTACCAGGTTCATTTCAGTCCTAGGCACTCAAAGGGCATTAAGCCTAGAGTGTGAAAACTGAGTTTCCTTGAGAGCTGCATGGAAGCCTGATGGTGTGTGAAGTTAGTGAGCCAAATGGAGTTGTTCTAACACAAGAACCACTCGGCTGATTCTTCTTCAATATGCGCTTCATCAACATGCAGTGTTTCCTTGATTGAATTAGCTCTCACACCAATATTTGAGCCTAGAGCCTTTGTATTGAGGGCTATCTGAAAATGGCTTTGGCGCTGAAGTTGTCTGTGAATGTGGAGTTGGTGGCATGTGAAACCCGCCTGTGGAGCATTGGTTCGTGTGGGATGCTCTACCAGGTTCATTTCAGTCCTAGGCACTCAAAGGGCATTAAGCCTAGAGTGTGAAAACTGAGTTTCCTTGAGAGCTGCATGGAAGCCTGATGGTGTGTGAAGTTAGTGAGCCAAATGGAGTTGTTCTCCCACAAGAACCACTCGGCTGATTCTTCTTCAATATGCGCTTCACCAACATGCAGTGTTTCCTTGATTGAATTAGCTCTCACACCAATATTTGCGCCTAGAGCCTTTGCATTGAGGGCTATCTGAAAATGGCTTTGGCGCTGAAGTTGTCTGTGAATGTGGAGTTGGTGGCATGTGAAACCCGCATGTGGAGCATTGGTTTGTGTGGGATGCTCAAAAAGCTTCATTTCAGTCCTAGGCACTCAAAGGGCATTAAGCCTAGAGTGTGAAAACTGAGTTTCCTTGAGAGCTGCATGGAAGCCTGATGGTGTGTGAAGTTAGTGAGCCAAATGGAGTTGTTCTCCCACAAGAACCACTCGGCTGATTCTTCTTCAATATGCGCTTCACCAACATGCAGTGTTTCCTTGATTGAATTAGCTCTCACACCAATATTTGCGCCTAGAGCCTTTGCATTGATGGCTATCTGAAAATGGCTTTGGCGCTGAAGTTGTCTGTGAATGTGGAGTTGGTGGCATGTGAAACCCGCATGTGGAGCATTGGTTTGTGTGGGATGCTCGACCAGGTGCATTTCATTCCTCGGCACTCAAAGGGCATTAAGCCTAGAGTGTGAAAACTGAGTTTCCTTGAGAGCTGCTTGGAAGCCTGATGGTGTGTGAAGTTAGTGAGCCAAATGGAGTTGTTCTCCCACAAGAACCACTCGGCTGATTCTTCTTCAATATGCGCTTCACCAACATGCAGTGGTTCCTTGATTGAATTAGCTCTCACACCAATATTTCCGCCTAGAGCCTTTGCATTGAGGGCTATCTGAAAATGGCTTTGGCGCTGAAGTTGTCTGTGAATGTGGAGTTGGTGGCATGTGAAACCCGCATGTGGAGCATTGGTTTGTGTGGGATGCTCTACCAGGTTCATTCCTACATAACGCACTCAAAGGGCATTAAGCCTAGAGTGTGAAAACTGAGTTTCCTTGAGAGCTGCATTTAAGCCTGATGGTGTGTGAAGTTAGTGAGCCAAATGGTGTCGTTCTCCCACAAGAACCACTCGGCTGATTCTTCTTCAATATGCGCTTCACCAACATGCAGTGTTTCCTTGATTGAATTAGCTCTCACACCAATATTTGCGCCTAGAGCCTTTGCATTGAGGGCTATCTGAAAATGGCTTTGGCGCTGAAGTTGTCTGTGAATGTGGAGTTGGTGGCATGTGAAACCCACATGTGGAGCATTGGTTTGTGTGGGATGCTCGACCAGGTGCATTTCATTCCTAGGCACTCAAAGGGCATTAAGCCTAGAGTGTGAAAACTGAGTTTCCTTGAGAGCTGCTTGGAAGCCTGATGGTGTGTGAAGTTAGTGAGCCAAATGGAGTTGTTCTCCCACAAGAACCACTAGGCTGATTCTTCTTCAATATGCGCTTCACCAACATGCAGTATTTCCTTGATTGAATTAGCTCTCACACCAATATTTTCGCCTAGAGCCTTTGCATTGAGGGCTATCTGAAAATGGCTTTGGCGCTGAAGTTGTCTGTGAATGTGGAGTTGGTGGCATGTGAAACCCGCATGTGGAGCATTGGTTTGTGTGGGATGCTCGACCAGGTTCATTCCTACATAATGCACTCAAAGGGCATTAAGCCTAGAGTGTGAAAACTGAGTTTCCTTGAGAGCTGCATGGAAGCCTGATGGTGTGTGAAGTTAGTGAGCCAAAATGGAGTTGTTCTCCCACAAGAACCACTCGGCTGATTCTTCTTCAATATGCGCTTCACCAACATGCAGTGTTTCCTTGATTGAATTAGCTCTCACACCAATATTTTCGCCTAGAGCCTTTGCATTGACGGCTATCTGAAAATGACTTTGGCGCTGAAGTTGTCTGTGAATGTGGAGTTGGTGGCATGTGAAACCCGCATGTGGAGCATTGGTTTGTGTGGGATGCTCTACCAGGTTCATTCCTAGATAATGCACTCAAAGGGCATTAAGCCTAGAGTGTGAAAACTGAGTTTCCTTGAGAGCTGCTTCGAAGCCTGATGGTGTGTGAAGTTAGTGAGCCAAATGGAGTTGTTCTCCCACAAGAACCACTCGGCTGATTCTTCTTCAATATGCGCTTCACCAACATGCAGTGTTTCCTTGATTGAATTAGCTCTCACACCAATATTTGCGCCTAGAGTCTTTGCATTGAGGGCTATCTGAAAATGGCTTTGGCGCTGAAGTTGTCTGTGAATGTGGAGTTGGTGGCATGTGAAACCCGAATGTGGAGCATTGGTTTGTGTGGGATGCTCTACCAGGTTCATTCCTACATAATGCACTCAAAGGGCATTAAGCCTAGAGTGTGAAAACTGAGTTTCCTTCAGAGCTGCATGGAAGCCTGATGGTGTGTGAAGTTAGTGAGCCAAATGGAGTTGTTCTCCCACAAGAACCACTCGGCTGATTCTTCTTCAATATGCGCTTCACCAACATGCAGTATTTCCTTGATTGAATTAGCTCTCACACCAATATTTTCGCCTAGAGCCTTTGCATTGACGGCTATCTGAAAATGGCTTTGGCGCTGAAGTTGTCTGTGAATGTGGAGTTGGTGGCATGTGAAACCCGCATGTGGAGCATTGGTTTGTGTGGGATGCTCTACCAGGTTCATTCCTACATAATGCACTCAAAGGGCATTAAGCCTAGAGTGTGAAAACTGAGTTTCCTTGAGAGCTGCTTGGAAGCCTGATGGTGTGTGAAGTTAGTGAGCCAAATGGAGGTGTTCTCCCACAAGAACCACTCGGCTGATTCTTCTTCAATATGCGCTTCACCAACATGCAGTGTTTCCTTGATTGAATTAGCTCTCACACCAATATTTGCACCTAGAGCCTTTGCATTGAGGGCTATCTGAAAATGGCTTTGGCGCTGAAGTTGTCTGTGAATGTGGAGTTGGTGGCATGTGAAACCCGCATGTGGAGCATTGGTTTGTGTGGGATGCTCTATCAGGTTCATTCCTACATAGTGCACTCAAAGGGCATTAAGCCTAGAGTGTGAAAACTGAGTTTCCTTGAGAGCTGCATGGAACCCTGATGGTGTGTGAAGTTAGTGAGCCAAAATGGAGTTGTTCTCCAACAAGAACCACTCGGCTGATTCCTCTTCAATATGCGCTTCACCAACATGCAGTGTTTCCTTGATTGAATTAGCTCTCACACCAATATTTGCGCCTAGAGCCTTTGCATTGAGGGCTATCTGAAAATGGCTTTGGCGCTGAAGTTGTCTGTGAATGTGGAGTTGGTGGCATGTGAAACCCGCATGTGGAGCATTGGTTTGTGTGGGATGCTCGACCAGGTGCATTCCTACATAATGCACTCAAAGGGCATTAAGCCTAGAGTGTGAAAACTGAGTTTCCTTGAGAGCTGCATGGAAGCCTGATGGTGTGTGAAGTTAGTGAGCCAAATGGAGGTGTTCTCCCACAAGAACCACTTGGCTGATTCTTCTTCAATATGCGCTTCACCAACATGCAGTGTTTCCTTGATTGAATTAGCTCTCACACCAATATTTGCGCCTAGAGCCTTTGTATTGAGGGCTATCTGAAAATGGCTTTGGCGCTGAAGTTTTCTGTGAATGTGGAGTTGGTGGCATGTGAAACCCGCATGTGGAGCATTCTTTTGTGTGGGATGCTCTACCAGGTTCATTCCTACATAATGCACTCAAAGGGCATTAAGCCTAGAGTGTGAAAACTGAGTTTCCTTGAGAGCTGCTTGGAAGCCTGATGGTGTGTGAAGTTAGTGAGCCAAATGGAGTTGTTCTCCCACAAGAACCACTCGCCTGATTCTTCTTCAATATGCGCTTCACCAACATGCAGTGGTTCCTTGATTGAATTAGCTCTCACACCAATATTTTCGCCTAGAGCCTTTGCATTGAGGGCTATCTGCAAATGGCTTTGGCGCTGAAGTTGTCTGTGAATGTGGAGTTGGTGGCATGTGAAACCCGCATGTGGAGCACTGGTTTGTGTGGGATGCTCTACCAGGTTCATTCCTAGATAATGCAGTGAAAGGGCACTAACATAGAGTGTGAAAACTGAGTTTCCTTGAGAGCTGCTTGGAAGCCTGATGGTGTGTGAAGTTAGTGAGCCAAATGGAGTTGTTCTCCCACAAGAACCACTCGGCTGATTCTTCTTCAATATGCGCTTCACCAACATGCAGTGTTTCCTTGATTGAATTAGCTCTCACACCAATATTTGCACCTAGAGCCTTTGCATTGAGGGCTATCTGAAAATGGCTTTGGCGCTGAAGTTGTCTGTGAATGTGGAGTTGGTGGCATGTGAAACCCGCATGTGGAGCATTGGTTTGTGTGGGATGCTCTACCAGGTTCATTCCTAGATAATGCACTCAAAGGGCATTAAGCCTAGAGTGTGAAAACTGAGTTTCCTTGAGAGCTGCTTGGAAGCCTGATGGTGTGTGAAGTTAGTGAGCCAAATGGAGTTGTTCCCCCACAAGAACCACTCGGCTGATTCTTCTTCAATATGCGCTTCACCAACATGCAGTGTTTCCTTGATTGAATTAGCTCTCACACCAATATTTGCGCCTAGAGCCTTTGCATTGAGGGCTATCTGAAAATGGCTTTGGCGCTGAAGTTGTCTGTGAATGTGGAGTTGGTGGCATGTGAAACCCGCATGTGGAGCATTGGTTTGTGTGGGATGCTCTACCAGCTTCATTCCTAGATAATGCACTCAAAGGGCATTAAGCCTAGAGTGTGAAAACTGAGTTTCCTTGAGAGCTGCTTGGAAGCCTGATGGTGTGTGAAGTTAGTGAGCCAAATGGAGTTGTTCTCCCACAAGAACCACTCGGCTGATTCTTCTTCAATATGCGCTTCACCAACATGCAGTGTTTCCTTGATTGAATTAGCTCTCACACCAATATTTGGGCCTGGAGCCTTTGCATTGAGGGCTACCTGAAAATGGCTTTGGCGCTGAAGTTGTCTGTGAATGTGGAGTTGGTGGCATGTGAAACCCGCATGTGGAGCATTGGTTTGTGTGATAATCTCACCAAGCTTCATTTGAGTCCTAGGCACTCAAAGGGCATTAAGCCTAGAGTGTGAAAACTGAGTTTCCTTGAGAGCTGCTTGGAAGCCTGATGGTGTGTGAAGTTAGTGAGCCAAATGGAGTTGTTCTCCCACAAGAACCACTCGGCTGATTCTTCTTCAATATGCGCTTCACCAACATGCAGTGTTTCCTTGATTGAATTAGCTCTCACACCAATATTTGCGCCTAGAGCCTTTGCATTGAGGGCTATCTGAAAATGGCTTTGGCGCTGAAGTTGTCTGTGAATGTGGAGTTGGTGGCATGTGAAACCCGCATGTGGAGCATTGGTTTGTGTGGGATGCTCTACCAGGTTCTTTCCTACATAATGCACTCAAAGGGCATTAAGCCTAGAGTGTGAAAACTGAGTTTCCTTGAGAGCTGCTTGGAAGCCTGATGGTGTGTGAAGTTAGTGAGCCAAATGGAGTTGTTCTCCCACAAGAACCACTCGGCTGATTCTTCTTCAATATGCGCTTCACCAACATGCAGTGTTTCCTTGATTGAATTAGCTCTCACACCAATATTTGCGCCTAGAGCCTTTGCATTGAGGGCTATCTGAAAATGGCTTTGGCGCTGAAGTTGTCTGTGAATGTGGAGTTGGTGGCATGTGAAACCCGCATGTGGAGCATTGGTTTGTGTGGGATGCTCTACCAGGTTCATTCCTACATAATGCACTCAAAGGGCATTAAGCCTAGAGTGTGAAAACTGAGTTTCCTTGAGAGCTGCTTGGAAGCCTGATGGTGTGTGAAGTTAGTGAGCCAAATGGAGTTGTTCTCCCACAAGAACCACTCGGCTGATTCTTCTTCAATATGCGCTTCACCAAGATGCAGTGTTTCCTTGATTGAATTAGATCTCACACCAATATTTGCGCCTAGAGCCTTTGCATTGAGGGCTATCTGAAAATGGCTTTGGCGCTGAAGTTGTCTGTGAATGTGGAGTTGGTGGCATGTGAAACCCGCATGAGGAGCATTGGTTTGTGTGGGATGCTCTACCAGGTTCATTTCAGTCCTAGGCACTCAAAGGGCATTAAGCCTAGAGTGTGAAAACTGAGTTTCCTTGAGAGCTGCATGGAAGCCTGATGGTGTGTGAAGTTAGTGAGCCAAATGGAGTTGTTCTAACACAAGAACCACTCGGCTGATTCTTCTTCAATATGCGCTTCATCAACATGCAGTGTTTCCTTGATTGAATTAGCTCTCACACCAATATTTGAGCCTAGAGCCTTTGTATTGAGGGCTATCTGAAAATGGCTTTGGCGCTGAAGTTGTCTGTGAATGTGGAGTTGGTGGCATGTGAAACCCGCCTGTGGAGCATTGGTTCGTGTGGGATGCTCTACCAGGTTCATTTCAGTCCTAGGCACTCAAAGGGCATTAAGCCTAGAGTGTGAAAACTGAGTTTCCTTGAGAGCTGCATGGAAGCCTGATGGTGTGTGAAGTTAGTGAGCCAAATGGAGTTGTTCTCCCACAAGAACCACTCGGCTGATTCTTCTTCAATATGCGCTTCACCAACATGCAGTGTTTCCTTGATTGAATTAGCTCTCACACCAATATTTGCGCCTAGAGCCTTTGCATTGAGGGCTATCTGAAAATGGCTTTGGCGCTGAAGTTGTCTGTGAATGTGGAGTTGGTGGCATGTGAAACCCGCATGTGGAGCATTGGTTTGTGTGGGATGCTCTACCAGGTTCATTTCAGTCCTAGGCACTCAAAGGGCATTAAGCCTAGAGTGTGAAAACTGAGTTTCCTTGAGAGCTGCATGGAAGCCTGATGGTGTGTGAAGTTAGTGAGCCAAATGGAGTTGTTCTCCCACAAGAACCACTCGGCTGATTCTTCTTCAATATGCGCTTCACCAACATGCAGTGTTTCCTTGATTGAATTAGCTCTCACACCAATATTTGCGCCTAGAGCCTTTGCATTGATGGCTATCTGAAAATGGCTTTGGCGCTGAAGTTGTCTGTGAATGTGGAGTTGGTGGCATGTGAAACCCGCATGTGGAGCATTGGTTTGTGTGGGATGCTCGACCAGGTGCATTTCATTCCTCGGCACTCAAAGGGCATTAAGCCTAGAGTGTGAAAACTGAGTTTCCTTGAGAGCTGCTTGGAAGCCTGATGGTGTGTGAAGTTAGTGAGCCAAATGGAGTTGTTCTCCCACAAGAACCACTCGGCTGATTCTTCTTCAATATGCGCTTCATCAACATGCAGTGTTTCCTTGATTGAATTAGCTCTCACACCAATATTTCCGCCTAGAGCCTTTGCATTGAGGGCTATCTGAAAATGGCTTTGGCGCTGAAGTTGTCTGTGAATGTGGAGTTGGTGGCATGTGAAACCCGCATGTGGAGCATTGGTTTGTGTGGGATGCTCTACCAGGTTCATTCCTACATAACGCACTCAAAGGGCATTAAGCCTAGAGTGTGAAAACTGAGTTTCCTTGAGAGCTGCATTTAAGCCTGATGGTGTGTGAAGTTAGTGAGCCAAATGGAGTCGTTCTCCCACAAGAACCACTCGGCTGATTCTTCTTCAATATGCGCTTCACCAACATGCAGTGTTTCCTTGATTGAATTAGCTCTCACACCAATATTTGCGCCTAGAGCCTTTGCATTGAGGGCTATCTGAAAATGGCTTTGGCGCTGAAGTTGTCTGTGAATGTGGAGTTGGTGGCATGTGAAACCCACATGTGGAGCATTGGTTTGTGTGGGATGCTCGACCAGCTGCATTTCATTCCTAGGCACTCAAAGGGCATTAAGCCTAGAGTGTGAAAACTGAGTTTCCTTGAGAGCTGCTTGGAAGCCTGATGGTGTGTGAAGTTAGTGAGCCAAATGGAGTTGTTCTCCCACAAGAACCACTAGGCTGATTCTTCTTCAATATGCGCTTCACCAACATGCAGTATTTCCTTGATTGAATTAGCTCTCACACCAATATTTTCGCCTAGAGCCTTTGCATTGAGGGCTATCTGAAAATGGCTTTGGCGCTGAAGTTGTCTGTGAATGTGGAGTTGGTGGCATGTGAAACCCGCATGTGGAGCATTGGTTTGTGTGGGATGCTCGACCAGGTTCATTCCTACATAATGCACTCAAAGGGCATTAAGCCTAGAGTGTGAAAACTGAGTTTCCTTGAGAGCTGCATGGAAGCCTGATGGTGTGTGAAGTTAGTGAGCCAAAATGGAGTTGTTCTCCCACAAGAACCACTCTGCTGATTCTTCTTCAATATGCGCTTCACCAACATGCAGTGTTTCCTTGATTGAATTAGCTCTCACACCAATATTTTCGCCTAGAGCCTTTGCATTGACGGCTATCTGAAAATGACTTTGGCGCTGAAGTTGTCTGTGAATGTGGAGTTGGTGGCATGTGAAACCCGCATGTGGAGCATTGGTTTGTGTGGGATGCTCTACCAGGTTCATTCCTACATAATGCACTCAAAGGGCATTAAGCCTAGAGTGTGAAAACTGAGTTTCCTTGAGAGCTGCTTCGAAGCCTGATGGTGTGTGAAGTTAGTGAGCCAAATGGAGTTGTTCTCCCACAAGAACCACTCGGCTGATTCTTCTTCAATATGCGCTTCACCAACATGCAGTGTTTCCTTGATTGAATTAGCTCTCACACCAATATTTGCGCCTAGAGTCTTTGCATTGAGGGCTATCTGAAAATGGCTTTGGCGCTGAAGTTGTCTGTGAATGTGGAGTTGGTGGCATGTGAAACCCGAATGTGGAGCATTGGTTTGTGTGGGATGCTCTACCAGGTTCATTCCTACATAATGCACTCAAAGGGCATTAAGCCTAGAGTGTGAAAACTGAGTTTCCTTCAGAGCTGCATGGAAGCCTGATGGTGTGTGAAGTTAGTGAGCCAAATGGAGTTGTTCTCCCACAAGAACCACTCGGCTGATTCTTCTTCAATATGCGCTTCACCAACATGCAGTATTTCCTTGATTGAATTAGCTCTCACACCAATATTTTCGCCTAGAGCCTTTGCATTGACGGCTATCTGAAAATGGCTTTGGCGCTGAAGTTGTCTGTGAATGTGGAGTTGGTGGCATGTGAAACCCGCATGTGGAGCATTGGTTTGTGTGGGATGCTCTACCAGGTTCATTCCTACATAATGCACTCAAAGGGCATTAAGCCTAGAGTGTGAAAACTGAGTTTCCTTGAGAGCTGCTTGGAAGCCTGATGGTGTGTGAAGTTAGTGAGCCAAATGGAGGTGTTCTCCCACAAGAACCACTCGGCTGATTCTTCTTCAATATGCGCTTCACCAACATGCAGTGTTTCCTTGATTGAATTAGCTCTCACACCAATATTTGCACCTAGAGCCTTTGCATTGAGGGCTATCTGAAAATGGCTTTGGCGCTGAAGTTGTCTGTGAATGTGGAGTTGGTGGCATGTGAAACCCGCATGTGGAGCATTGGTTTGTGTGGGATGCTCTATCAGGTTCATTCCTACATAGTGCACTCAAAGGGCATTAAGCCTAGAGTGTGAAAACTGAGTTTCCTTGAGAGCTGCATGGAACCCTGATGGTGTGTGAAGTTAGTGAGCCAAAATGGAGTTGTTCTCCAACAAGAACCACTCGGCTGATTCCTCTTCAATATGCGCTTCACCAACATGCAGTGTTTCCTTGATTGAATTAGCTCTCACACCAATATTTGCGCCTAGAGCCTTTGCATTGAGGGCTATCTGAAAATGGCTTTGGCGCTGAAGTTGTCTGTGAATGTGGAGTTGGTGGCATGTGAAACCCGCATGTGGAGCATTGGTTTGTGTGGGATGCTCGACCAGGTGCATTCCTACATAATGCACTCAAAGGGCATTAAGCCTAGAGTGTGAAAACTGAGTTTCCTTGAGAGCTGCATGGAAGCCTGATGGTGTGTGAAGTTAGTGAGCCAAATGGAGGTGTTCTCCCACAAGAACCACTTGGCTGATTCTTCTTCAATATGCGCTTCACCAACATGCAGTGTTTCCTTGATTGAATTAGCTCTCACACCAATATTTGCGCCTAGAGCCTTTGTATTGAGGGCTATCTGAAAATGGCTTTGGCGCTGAAGTTTTCTGTGAATGTGGAGTTGGTGGCATGTGAAACCCGCATGTGGAGCATTCTTTTGTGTGGGATGCTCTACCAGGTTCATTCCTACATAATGCACTCAAAGGGCATTAAGCCTAGAGTGTGAAAACTGAGTTTCCTTGAGAGCTGCTTGGAAGCCTGATGGTGTGTGAAGTTAGTGAGCCAAATGGAGTTGTTCTCCCACAAGAACCACTCGCCTGATTCTTCTTCAATATGCGCTTCACCAACATGCAGTGGTTCCTTGATTGAATTAGCTCTCACACCAATATTTTCGCCTAGAGCCTTTGCATTGAGGGCTATCTGCAAATGGCTTTGGCGCTGAAGTTGTCTGTGAATGTGGAGTTGGTGGCATGTGAAACCCGCATGTGGAGCACTGGTTTGTGTGGGATGCTCTACCAGGTTCATTCCTAGATAATGCAGTGAAAGGGCACTAACATAGAGTGTGAAAACTGAGTTTCCTTGAGAGCTGCTTGGAAGCCTGATGGTGTGTGAAGTTAGTGAGCCAAATGGAGTTGTTCTCCCACAAGAACCACTCGGCTGATTCTTCTTCAATATGCGCTTCACCAACATGCAGTGTTTCCTTGATTGAATTAGCTCTCACACCAATATTTGGGCCTAGAGCCTTTGCATTGAGGGCTATCTGAAAATGGCTTTGGCGCTGAAGTTGTCTGTGAATGTGGAGTTGGTGGCATGTGAAACCCGCATGTGGAGCATTGGTTTGTGTGGGATGCTCTACCAGGTTCATTCCTAGATAATGCACTCAAAGGGCATTAAGCCTAGAGTGTGAAAACTGAGTTTCCTTGAGAGCTGCTTGGAAGCCTGATGGTGTGTGAAGTTAGTGAGCCAAATGGAGTTGTTCCCCCACAAGAACCACTCGGCTGATTCTTCTTCAATATGCGCTTCACCAACATGCAGTGTTTCCTTGATTGAATTAGCTCTCACACCAATATTTGCGCCTAGAGCCTTTGCATTGAGGGCTATCTGAAAATGGCTTTGGCGCTGAAGTTGTCTGTGAATGTGGAGTTGGTGGCATGTGAAACCCGCATGTGGAGCATTGGTTTGTGTGGGATGCTCTACCAGCTTCATTCCTAGATAATGCACTCAAAGGGCATTAAGCCTAGAGTGTGAAAACTGAGTTTCCTTGAGAGCTGCTTGGAAGCCTGATGGTGTGTGAAGTTAGTGAGCCAAATGGAGTTGTTCTCCCACAAGAACCACTCGGCTGATTCTTCTTCAATATGCGCTTCACCAACATGCAGTGTTTCCTTGATTGAATTAGCTCTCACACCAATATTTGGGCCTGGAGCCTTTGCATTGAGGGCTACCTGAAAATGGCTTTGGCGCTGAAGTTGTCTGTGAATGTGGAGTTGGTGGCATGTGAAACCCGCATGTGGAGCATTGGTTTGTGTGATAATCTCACCAAGCTTCATTTGAGTCCTAGGCACTCAAAGGGCATTAAGCCTAGAGTGTGAAAACTGAGTTTCCTTGAGAGCTGCTTGGAAGCCTGATGGTGTGTGAAGTTAGTGAGCCAAATGGAGTTGTTCTCCCACAAGAACCACTCGGCTGATTCTTCTTCAATATGCGCTTCACCAACATGCAGTGGTTCCTTGATTGAATTAGCTCTCACACCAATATTTTCGCCTAGAGCCTTTGCATTGAGGGCTATCTGAAAATGGCTTTGGCGCTGAAGTTGTCTGTGAATGTGGAGTTGGTGGCATGTGAAACCCGCATGTGGAGCATTCGTTTGTGTGGGATGCTCTATCAGGTTCATTCCTACATAATGCACTCAAAGGGCATTAAGCCTAGAGTGTGAAAACTGAGTTTCCTTGAGAGCTGCTTGGAAGCCTGATGGTGTGTGAAGTTAGTGAGCCAAATGGAGTTGTTCTCCCACAAGAACCACTCGGCTGATTCTTCTTCAATATGCGCTTCACCAACATGCAGTGTTTCCTTGATTGAATTAGCTCTCACACCAATATTTGCGCCTAGAGCCTTTGCATTGAGGGCTATCTGCAAATGGCTTTGGCGCTGAAGTTGTCTGTGAATGTGGAGTTGGTGGCATGTGAAACCCGCCTGTGGAGCATTGGTTTGTGTGGGATGCTCGACCAGGTGCATTTCATTCCTAGGCACTCAAAGGGCATTAAGCCTAGAGTGTGAAAACTGAGTTTCCTTGAGAGCTGCTTGGAAGCCTGATGGTGTGTGAAGTTAGTGAGCCAAATGGAGTTGTTCTCCCACAAGAACCACTCGGCTGATTCTTCTTCAATATGCGCTTCACCAACATGCAGTGTTTCCTTGATTGAATTAGCTCTCACACCAATATTTGCGCCTAGAGCCTTTGCATTGAGGGCTATCTGAAAATGGCTTTGGCGCTGAAGTTGTCTGTGAATGTGGAGTTGGTGGCATGTGAAACCCGCATGTGGAGCACTGGTTTGTGTGGGATGCTCTACCAGGTTCATTCCTAGATAATGCAGTGAAAGGGCACTAAGCCTAGAGTGTGAAAACTGAGTTTCCTTGAGAGCTGCTTGGAAGCCTGATGGTGTGTGAAGTTAGTGAGCCAAATGGAGTTGTTCTCCCACAAGAACCACTCGGCTGATTCTTCTTCAATATGCGCTTCACCAACATGCAGTGTTTCCTTGATTGAATTAGCTCTCACACCAATATTTGCACCTAGAGCCTTTGCATTGAGGGCTATCTGAAAATGGCTTTGGCGCTGAAGTTGTCTGTGAATGTGGAGTTGGTGGCATGTGAAACCCGCATGTGGAGCATTGGTTTGTGTGGGATGCTCTACCAGCTTCATTCCTAGATAATGCACTCAAAGGGCATTAAGCCTAGAGTGTGAAAACTGAGTTTCCTTGAGAGCTGCTTGGAAGCCTGATGGTGTGTGAAGTTAGTGAGCCAAATGGAGTTGTTCCCCCACAAGAACCACTCGGCTGATTCTTCTTCAATATGCGCTTCACCAACATGCAGTGTTTCCTTGATTGAATTAGCTCTCACACCAATATTTGGGCCTGGAGCCTTTGCATTGAGGGCTACCTGAAAATGGCTTTGGCGCTGAAGTTGTCTGTGAATGTGGAGTTGGTGGCATGTGAAACCCGCATGTGGAGCATTGGTTTGTGTGATAATCTCACCAAGCTTCATTTGAGTCCTAGGCACTCAAAGGGCATTAAGCCTAGAGTGTGAAAACTGAGTTTCCTTGAGAGCTGCTTGGAAGCCTGATGGTGTGTGAAGTTAGTGAGCCAAATGGAGTTGTTCTCCCACAAGAACCACTCGGCTGATTCTTCTTCAATATGCGCTTCATCAACATGCAGTGTTTCCTTGATTGAATTAGCTCTCACACCAATATTTGCGCCTAGAGCCTTTGCATTGAGGGCTATCTGCAAATGGCTTTGGCGCTGAAGTTGTCTGTGAATGTGGAGTTGGTGGCATGTGAAACCCGCCTGTGGAGCATTGGTTTGTGTGGGATGCTCGACCAGGTGCATTTCATTCCTAGGCACTCAAAGGGCATTAAGCCTAGAGTGTGAAAACTGAGTTTCCTTGAGAGCTGCTTGGAAGCCTGATGGTGTGTGAAGTTAGTGAGCCAAATGGAGGTGTTCTCCCACAAGAACCACTCGCCTGATTCTTCTTCAATATGCGCTTCACCAACATGCAGTGTTTCCTTGATTGAATTAGCTCTCACACCAATATTTTCGCCTAGAGCCTTTGCATTGAGGGCTATCTGCAAATGGCTTTGGCGCTGAAGTTGTCTGTGAATGTGGAGTTGGTGGCATGTGAAACCCGCATGTGGAGCACTGGTTTGTGTGGGATGCTCTACCAGGTTCATTCCTAGATAATGCAGTGAAAGGGCACTAAGCATAGAGTGTGAAAACTGAGTTTCCTTGAGAGCTGCTTGGAAGCCTGATGGTGTGTGAAGTTAGTGAGCCAAATGGAGTTGTTCTCCCACAAGAACCACTCGGCTGATTCTTCTTCAATATGCGCTTCACCAACATGCAGTGTTTCCTTGATTGAATTAGCTCTCACACCAATATTTGCACCTAGAGCCTTTGCATTGAGGGCTATCTGAAAATGGCTTTGGCGCTGAAGTTGTCTGTGAATGTGGAGTTGGTGGCATGTGAAACCCGCATGTGGAGCATTGGTTTGTGTGGGATGCTCTACCAGGTTCATTCCTAGATAATGCACTCAAAGGGCATTAAGCCTAGAGTGTGAAAACTGAGTTTCCTTGAGAGCTGCTTGGAAGCCTGATGGTGTGTGAAGTTAGTGAGCCAAATGGAGTTGTTCCCCCACAAGAACCACTCGGCTGATTCTTCTTTAATATGCGCTTCACCAACATGCAGTGTTTCCTTGATTGAATTAGCTCTCACACCAATATTTGCGCCTAGAGCCTTTGCATTGAGGGCTATCTGAAAATGGCTTTGGCGCTGAAGTTGTCTGTGAATGTGGAGTTGGTGGCATGTGAAACCCGCATGTGGAGCATTGGTTTGTGTGGGATGCTCTACCAGCTTCATTCCTAGATAATGCACTCAAAGGGCATTAAGCCTAGAGTGTGAAAACTGAGTTTCCTTGAGAGCTGCTTGGAAGCCTGATGGTGTGTGAAGTTAGTGAGCCAAATGGAGTTGTTCTCCCACAAGAACCACTCGGCTGATTCTTCTTCAATATGCGCTTCACCAACATGCAGTGTTTCCTTGATTGAATTAGCTCTCACACCAATATTTGCGCCTGGAGCCTTTGCATTGAGGGCTACCTGAAAATGGCTTTGGCGCTGAAGTTGTCTGTGAATGTGGAGTTGGTGGCATGTGAAACCCGCATGTGGAGCATTGGTTTGTGTGATAATCTCACCAAGCTTCATTTGAGTCCTAGGCACTCAAAGGGCATTAAGCCTAGAGTGTGAAAACTGAGTTTCCTTGAGAGCTGCTTGGAAGCCTGATGGTGTGTGAAGTTAGTGAGCCAAATGGAGTTGTTCTCCCACAAGAACCACTCGGCTGATTCTTCTTCAATATGCGCTTCACCAACATGCAGTGTTTCCTTGATTGAATTAGCTCTCACACCAATATTTGCGCCTAGAGCCTTTGCATTGAGGGCTATCTGAAAATGGCTTTGGCGCTGAAGTTGTCTGTGAATGTGGAGTTGGTGGCATGTGAAACCCGCATGTGGAGCATTCGTTTGTGTGGGATGCTCGACCAGGTGCATTCCTACATAATGCACTCAAAGGGCATTAAGCCTAGAGTGTGAAAACTGAGTTTCCTTGAGAGCTGCTTGGAAGCCTGATGGTGTGTGAAGTTAGTGAGCCAAATGGAGTTGTTCTCCCACAAGAACCACTCGCCTGATTCTTCTTCAATATGCGCTTCACCAACATGCAGTGTTTCCTTGATTGAATTAGCTCTCACACCAATATTTGCGCCTAGAGCCTTTGCATTGAGGGCTATCTGCAAATGGCTTTGGCGCTGAAGTTGTCTGTGAATGTGGAGTTGGTGGCATGTGAAACCCGCATGTGGAGCATTGGTTTGTGTGGGATGCTCTACCAGGTGCATTTCATTCCTAGGCACTCAAAGGGCATTAAGCCTAGAGTGTGAAAACTGAGTTTCCTTGAGAGCTGCTTGGAAGCCTGATGGTGTGTGAAGTTAGTGAGCCAAATGGAGTTGTTCTCCCACAAGAACCACTCGCCTGATTCTTCTTCAATATGCGCTTCACCAACATGCAGTGTTTCCTTGATTGAATTAGCTCTCACACCAATATTTGCGCCTAGAGCCTTTGCATTGAGGGCTATCTGAAAATGGCTTTGGCGCTGAAGTTGTCTGTGAATGTGGAGTTGGTGGCATGTGAAACCCGCATGTGGAGCATTGGTTCGTGTGGGATGCTCTACCAGGTTCATTCCTACATAATGCACTCAAAGGGCATTAAGCCTAGAGTGTGAAAACTGAGTTTCCTTGAGAGCTGCTTGGAAGCCTGATGGTGTGTGAAGTTAGTGAGCCAAATGGAGTTGTTCCCCCACAAGAACCACTCGGCTGATTCTTCTTCAATATGCGCTTCACCAACATGCAGTGTTTCCTTGATTGAATTAGCTCTCACACCAATATTTGCGCCTAGAGCCTTTGCATTGAGGACTATCTGAAAATGGCTTTGGCGCTGAAGTTGTCTGTGAATGTGGAGTTGGTGGCATGTGAAACCCGCATGTGGAGCATTGGTTTGTGTGGGATGCTCTACCAGGTTCATTTCAGTCCTAGGCACTCAAAGGGCATTAAGCCTAGAGTGTGAAAACTGAGTTTCCTTGAGAGCTGCTTGGAAGCCTGATGGTGTGTGAAGTTAGTGAGCCAAATGGAGTTGTTCTCCCACAAGAACCACTCGGCTGATTCTTCTTCAATATGCGCTTCACCAACATGCAGTGTTTCCTTGATTGAATTAGCTCTCACACCAATATTTGCGCCTAGAGCCTTTGCATTGAGAGCTATCTGCAAATGGCTTTGGCGCTGAAGTTGTCTGTGAATGTGGAGTTGGTGGCATGTGAAACCCGCCTGTGGAGCATTGGTTTGTGTGGGATGCTCGACCAGGTGCATTTCATTCCTAGGCACTCAAAGGGCATTAAGGCTAGAGTGTGAAAACTGAGTTTCCTTGAGAGCTGCTTGGAAGCCTGATGGTGTGTGAAGTTAGTGAGCCAAATGGAGTTGTTCTCCCACAAGAACCACTCGGCTGATTCTTCTTCAATATGCGCTTCACCAACATGCAGTGTTTCCTTGATTGAATTAGCTCTCACACCAATATTTGCGCCTAGAGCCTTTGCATTGAGGGCTATCTGAAAATGGCTTTGGCGCTGAAGTTGTCTGTGAATGTGGAGTTGGTGGCATGTGAAACCCGCATGTGGAGCATTGGTTTGTGTGGGATGCTCTACCAGGTTCATTCCTAGATAATGCACTCAAAGGGCATTAAGCCTAGAGTGTGAAAACTGAGTTTCCTTGAGAGCTGCTTGGAAGCCTGATGGTGTGTGAAGTTAGTGAGCCAAATGGAGTTGTTCTCCCACAAGAACCACTCGGCTGATTCTTCTTCAATATGCGCTTCACCAACATGCAGTGTTTCCTTGATTGAATTAGCTCTCACACCAATATTTGGGCCTAGAGCCTTTGCATTGAGGGCTATCTGAAAATGGCTTTGGCGCTGAAGTTGTCTGTGAATGTGGAGTTGGTGGCATGTGAAACCCGCATGTGGAGCATTGGTTTGTGTGGGATGCTCTACCAGGTTCATTCCTACATAATGCACTCAAAGGGCATTAAGCCTAGAGTGTGAAAACTGAGTTTCCTTGAGAGCTGCTTGGAAGCCTGATGGTGTGTGAAGTTAGTGAGCCAAATGGAGTTGTTCTCCCACAAGAACCACTCGGCTGATTCTTCTTCAATATGCGCTTCACCAACATGCAGTGTTTCCTTGATTGAATTAGCTCTCACACCAATATTTGGGCCTGGAGCCTTTGCATTGAGGGCTACCTGAAAACGGCTTTGGCGCTGAAGTTGTCTGTGAATGTGGAGTTGGTGGCATGTGAAACCCGCATGTGGAGCATTGGTTTGTGTGATAATCTCACCAAGCTTCATTTGAGTCCTAGGCACTCAAAGGGCATTAAGCCTAGAGTGTGAAAACTGAGTTTCCTTGAGAGCTGCTTGGAAGCCTGATGGTGTGTGAAGTTAGTGAGCCAAATGGAGTTGTTCTCCCACAAGAACCACTCGGCTGATTCTTCTTCAATATGCGCTTCACCAACATGCAGTGTTTCCTTGATTGAATTAGCTCTCACACCAATATTTGCGCCTAGAGCCTTTGCATTGAGGGCTATCTGAAAATGGCTTTGGCGCTGAAGTTGTCTGTGAATGTGGAGTTGGTGGCATGTGAAACCCGCATGTGGAGCATTGGTTTGTGTGATAATCTCACCAAGCTTCATTTGAGTCCTAGGCACTCAAAGGGCATTAAGCCTAGAGTGTGAAAACTGAGTTTCCTTGAGAGCTGCTTGGAAGCCTGATGGTGTGTGAAGTTAGTGAGCCAAATGGAGGTGTTCTCCCACAAGAACCACTCGGCTGATTCTTCTTCAATATGCGCTTCACCAACATGCAGTGTTTCCTTGATTGAATTAGCTCTCACACCAATATTTGCGCCTAGAGCCTTTGCATTGAGAGCTATCTGAAAATGGCTTTGGCGCTGAAGTTGTCTGTGAATGTGGAGTTGGTGGCATGTGAAACCCGCATGTGGAGCATTGGTTTGTGTGGGATGCTCGACCAGGTGCATTTCATTCCTAGGCACTCAAAGGGCATTAAGCCTAGAGTGTGAAAACTGAGTTTCCTTGAGAGCTGCTTGGAAGCCTGATGGTGTGTGAAGTTAGTCAGCCAAATGGAGGTATTCTCCCACAAGAACCACTCGCCTCGCCTGATTCTTCTTCAATATGCGCTTCACCAACATGCAATGTTTCCTTGATTGAATTAGCTCTCACACCAATATTTGCACCTAGAGCCTTTGCGTTGAGGGCTATCTGAAAATGGCTTTGGCGCTGAAGTTGCGTGAGAATGTGGAGTTGGTGGCATGTGAAACCCGCATGTGGAGCATTGGTTTGTGTGGGATGCTCTACCAGGTTCATTCCTACATAATGCACTCAAAGGGCATTAAGCCTAGAGTGTGAAAACTGAGTTTCCTTGAGAGCTGCTTGGAAGCCTGATGATGTGTGAAGTTAGTGAGCCAAATGGAGTTGTTCCCCCACAAGAACCACTCAGCTGATTCTTCTTCAATATGCGCTTCACCAACATGCAGTGTTTCCTTGATTGAATTAGCTCTCACACCAATATTTGCGCCTAGAGCCTTTGCATTGAGGGCTATCTGAAAATGGCTTTGGCGCTGAAGTTGTCTGTGAATGTGGAGTTGGTGGCATGTGAAACCCGCATGTGGAGCATTGGTTTGTGTGGGATGCTCTACCAGGTTCATTCCTACATAATGCACTCAAAGGGCATTAAGCCTAGAGTGTGAAAACTGAGTTTCCTTGAGAGCTGCATGGAAGCCTGATGATGTGTGAAGTTAGTGAGCCAAATGGAGTTGTTCTCCCACAAGAACCACTCGCCTGATTCTTCTTCAATATGCGCTTCACCAACATGCAGTGTTTCCTTGATTGAATTAGCTCTCACACCAATATTTGCGCCTAGAGCCTTTGTATTGAGGGCTATCTGAAAATGGCTTTTGCGCTGAAGTTGTCTGTGAATGTGGAGTTGGTGGCATGTGAAACCCGCATGTGGAGCATTGGTTCGTGTGGGATGCTCTACCAGGTGCATTTCATTCCTAGGCACTCAAAGGGCATTAAGCCTAGAGTGTGAAAACTGAGTTTCCTTGAGAGCTGCTTGGAAGCCTGATGGTGTGTGAAGTTAGTGAGCCAAATGGAGTTGTTCTCCCACAAGAACCACTCGCCTGATTCTTCTTCAATATGCGCTTCACCAACATGCAGTGTTTCCTTGATTGAATTAGCTCTCACACCAATATTTTCGCCTAGAGCCTTTGCATTGAGGGCTATCTGAAAATGGCTTTGGCGCTGAAATTGTCTGTGAATGTGGAGTTGGTGGCATGTGAAACCCGCATGTGGAGCATTGGTTTGTGTGGGATGCTCTACCAGGTTCATTCCTACATAATGCACTCAAAGGGCATTAAGCCTAGAGTGTGAAAACTGAGTTTCCTTGAGAGCTGCATGGAAGCCTGATGGTGTGTGAAGTTAGTGAGCCAAATGGAGTTGTTCTCCCACAAGAACCACTCGGCTGATTCTTCTTCAATATGCGCTTCACCAACATGCAGTGTTTCCTTGATTGAATTAGCTCTCACACCAATATTTGCGCCTAGAGCCTTTGTATTGAGGGCTATCTGAAAATGGCTTTGGCACTGAAGTTGTCTGTGAATGTGGAGTTGGTGGCATGTGAAACCCGCATGTGGAGCATTGGTTTGTGTGGGATGCTCTACCAGGTTCATTCCTAGATAATGCACTCAAAGGGCATTAAGCCTAGAGTGTGAGAACTGAGTTTCCTTGAGAGCTGCATGGAAGCCTGATGGTGTGTGAAGTTAGTGAGCCAAATGGAGTTGTTCTCCCACAAGAACCACTCGGCTGATTCTTCTTCAATATGCGCTTCACCAACATGCAGTGTTTCCTTGATTGAATTAGCTCTCACACCAATATTTGCGCCTAGAGCCTTTGCATTGAGGGCTATCTGAAAATGGCTTTGGCGCTGAAGTTGTCTGTGAATGTGGAGTTGGTGGCATGTGAAACCCGCATGTGGAGCATTGGTTTGTGTGGGATGCTCTACCAGGTTCATTCCTACATATTGCACTCAAAGGGCATTAAGCCTAGAGTGTGAAAACTGAGTTTCCTTGAGAGCTGCATGGAAGCCTGATGGTGTGTGAAGTTAGTGAGCCAAATGGAGGTGTTCTCCCACAAGAACCACTCGGCTGATTCTTCTTCAATATGCGCTTCACCAACATGCAGTGTTTCCTTGATTGAATTAGCTCTCACACCAATATTTGCGCCTAGAGCCTTTGTATTGAGGGCTATCTGAAAATGGCTTTGGCGCTGAAGTTGTCTGTGAATGTGGAGTTGGTGGCATGTGAAACCCGCATGTGGAGCATTCTTTTGTGTGGGATGCTCTACCAGGTGCATTTCATTCCTAGGCACTCAAAGGGCATTAAGCCTAGAGTGTGAAAACTGAGTTTCCTTGAGAGCTGCTTGGAAGCCTGATGGTGTGTGAAGTTAGTGAGCCAAATGGAGTTGTTCTCCCACAAGAACCACTCGGCTGATTCTTCTTCAATATGCGCTTCACCAACATGCAGTGTTTCCTTGATTGAATTAGCTCTCACACCAATATTTGCACCTAGAGCCTTTGCGTTGAGGGCTATCTGAAAATGGCTTTGGCGCTGAAGTTGTCTGTGAATGTGGAGTTGGTGGCATGTGAAACCCGCATGTGGAGCATTGGTTTGTGTGGGATGCTCTACCAGGTTCATTCCTACATAATGTACTCAAAGGGCATTAAGCCTAGAGTGTGAAAACTGAGTTTCCTTGAGAGCTGCTTGGAAGCCTGATGGTGTGTGAAGTTAGTGAGCCAAATGGAGTTGTTCCCCCACAAGAACCACTCGGCTGATTCTTCTTCAATATGCGCTTCACCAACATGCAGTGTTTCCTTGATTGAATTAGCTCTCACACCAATATTTGCGCCTAGAGCCTTTGCATTGAGGGCTATCTGAAAATGGCTTTGGCGCTGAAGTTGTCTGTGAATGTGGAGTTGGTGGCATGTGAAACCCGCATGTGGAGCATTGGTTTGTGTGGGATGCTCTACCAGGTGCATTCCTACATAATGCACTCAAAGGGCATTAAGCCTAGAGTGTGAAAACTGAGTTTCCTTGAGAGCTGCATGGAAGCCTGATGGTGTGTGAAGTTAGTGAGCCAAATGGAGGTGTTCTCCCACAAGAACCACTCGGCTGATTCTTCTTGAATATGCGCTTCACCAACATGCAGTGTTTCCTTGATTGAATTAGCTCTCACACCAATATTTGCACCTAGAGCCTTTGCGTTGAGGGCTATCTGAAAATGGCTTTGGCGCTGAAGTTGTCTGTGAATGTGGAGTTGGTGGCATGTGAAACCCGCATGTGGAGCACTGGTTTGTGTGGGATGCTCTACCAGGTTCATTCCTACATAATGTACTCAAAGGGCATTAAGCCTAGAGTGTGAAAACTGAGTTTCCTTGAGAGCTGCTTGGAAGCCTGATGGTGTGTGAAGTTAGTGAGCCAAATGGAGTTGTTCCCCCACAAGAACCACTCGGCTGATTCTTCTTCAATATGCGCTTCACCAACATGCAGTGTTTCCTTGATTGAATTAGCTCTCACACCAATATTTGCGCCTAGAGCCTTTGCATTGAGGGCTATCTGAAAATGGCTTTGGCGCTGAAGTTGTCTGTGAATGTGGAGTTGGTGGCATGTGAAACCCGCATGTGGAGCATTGGTTTGTGTGGGATGCTCTACCAGGTGCATTCCTACATAATGCACTCAAAGGGCATTAAGCCTAGAGTGTGAAAACTGAGATTCCTTGAGAGCTGCATGGAAGCCTGATGGTGTGTGAAGTTAGTGAGCCAAATGGAGGTGTTCTCCCACAAGAACCACTCGGCTGATTCTTCTTCAATATGC
Organism: Ochotona princeps; assembly: GCF_030435755.1. NCBI lineage: Eukaryota > Metazoa > Chordata > Mammalia > Lagomorpha > Ochotonidae > Ochotona > Ochotona princeps. The sequence continues at coordinate 89,889 of NW_026698245.1, forward strand.
GCTTCACCAACATGCAGTGTTTCCTTGATTGAATTAGCTCTCACACCAATATTTGCGCCTAGAGCCTTTGTATTGAGGGCTATCTGCAAATGGCTTTGGCACTGAAATTGTCTGTGAATGTGGAGTTGGTGGCATGTGAAACCCGCATGTGGAGCATTGGTTTGTGTGGGATGCTCTACCAGGTGCATTTCATTCCTAGGCACTCAAAGGGCATTAAGCCTAGAGTGTGAAAACTGAGTTTCCTTGAGAGCTGCTTGGAAGCCTGATGGTGTGTGAAGTTAGTGAGCCAAATGGAGTTGTTCTCCCACAAGAACCACTCGCCTGATTCTTCTTCAATATGCGCTTCACCAACATGCAGTGTTTCCTTGATTGAATTAGCTCTCACACCAATATTTTCGCCTAGAGCCTTTGCATTGAGGGCTATCTGAAAATGGCTTTGGCGCTGAAGTTGTCTGTGAATGTGGAGTTGGTGGCATGTGAAACCCGCATGTGGAGCATTGGTTTGTGTGGGATGCTCTACCAGGTTCATTCCTACATAATGTACTCAAAGGGCGTTAAGCCTAGAGTGTGAAAACTGAGTTTCCTTGAGAGCTGCTTGGAAGCCTGATGGTGTGTGAAGTTAGTGAGCCAAATGGAGTTGTTCCCCCACAAGAACCACTCGGCTGATTCTTCTTCAATATGCGCTTCACCAACATGCAGTGTTTCCTTGATTGAATTAGCTCTCACACCAATATTTGCGCCTAGAGCCTTTGCATTGAGGGCTATCTGAAAATGGCTTTGGCGCTGAAGTTGTCTGTGAATGTGGAGTTGGTGGCATGTGAAACCCGCATGTGGAGCATTGGTTTGTGTGGGATGCTCTACCAGGTTCATTCCTAGATAATGCACTCAAAGGGCATTAAGCCTAGAGTGTGAAAACTGAGTTTCCTTGAGAGCTGCTTGGAAGCCTGATGGTGTGTGAAGTTAGTGAGCCAAATGGAGTTGTTCTCCCACAAGAACCACTCGGCTGATTCTTCTTCAATATGCGCTTCACCAACATGCAGTGTTTCCTTGATTGAATTAGCTCTCACACCAATATTTGGGCCTAGAGCCTTTGCATTGAGGGCTATCTGAAAATGGCTTTGGCGCTGAAGTTGTCTGTGAATGTGGAGTTGGTGGCATGTGAAACCCGCATGTGGAGCATTGGTTTGTGTGGGATGCTCTACCAGCTTCATTCCTAGATAATGCACTCAAAGGGCATTAAGCCTAGAGTGTGAAAACTGAGTTTCCTTGAGAGCTGCTTGGAAGCCTGATGGTGTGTGAAGTTAGTCAGGCAAGTGGAGTTGTTCTCACACAAGAACCACTCGGCTGATTCTTCTTCAATATGCGCTTCACCAACATGCAGTGTTTCCTTGATTGAATTAGCTCTCACACCAATATTTGGGCCTGGAGCCTTTGCATTGAGGGCTACCTAGAAACGGCTTTGGCGCTGAAGTTGTCTGTGAATGTGGAGTTGGTGGCATGTGAAACCCGCATGTGGAGCATTGGTTTGTGTGGGATGCTCTACCAGGTTCAGTCCTACATAATGCACTCAAAGGGTATTAAGCCTAGAGTGTGAAAACTGAGTTTCCTTGAGAGCTGCTTGGAAGCCTGATGGTGTGTGAAGTTAGTGAGCCAAATGGAGTTGTTCTCCCACAAGAACCACTCGGCTGATTCTTCTTCAATATGCGCTTCACCAACATGCAGTGTTTCCTTGATTGAATTAGCTCTCACACCAATATTTGTGCCTAGAGCCTTTGCATTGAGAGCTATCTGAAAATGGCTTTGGCGCTGAAGTTGTCTGTGAATGTGGAGTTGGTGGCATGTGAAACCCGCCTGTGGAGCATTGGTTTGTGTGGGATGCTCGACCAGGTGCATTTCATTCCTAGGCACTCAAAGGGCATTAAGCCTAGAGTGTGAAAACTGAGTTTCCTTGAGAGCTGCTTGGAAGCCTGATGGTGTGTGAAGTTAGTGAGCCAAATGGAGTTGTTCTCCCACAAGAACCACTCGCCTGATTCTTCTTCAATATGCGCTTCACCAACATGCAGTGTTTCCTTGATTGAATTAGCTCTCACACCAATATTTGGGCCTAGATCCTTTGTGTTGAGGGCTATCTGAAAATGGCTTTGGCGCTGAAGTTGTCTGTGAATGTTGAGTTGGTGGCATGTGAAAAACGCCTGTGGAGCATTGGTTTGTGTGGGATGCTCTATCAGGTTCATTCCTACATAATGCACTCAAAGGGCATTAAGCCTAGAGTGTGAAAACTGAGTTTCCTTGAGAGCTGCATGGAAGCCTGATGGTGTGTGAAGTTAGTGAGCCAAATGGAGTTGTTCTCACACAAGAACCACTCGGCTGATTCTTCTTCAATATGCGCTTCATCAACATGCAGTGTTTCCTTGATTGAATTAGCTCTCACACCAATATTTGCACCTAGAGCCTTTGCATTGAGGGCTACCTGAAAACTGCTTTGGCGCTGAAGTTGTCTGTGAATGTGGAGTTGGTGGCATGTGAAACCCGCATGTGGAGCATTGGTTCGTGTGGGATGCTCTACCAGGTGCATTTCATTCCTAGGCACTCAAAGGGCATTAAGCCTAGAGTGTGAAAACTGAGTTTCCTTGAGAGCTGCTTGGAAGCCTGATGGTGTGTGAAGTTAGTGAGCCAAATGGAGTTGTTCTCCCACAAGAACCACTCGCCTGATTCTTCTTCAATATGCGCTTCACCAACATGCAGTGTTTCCTTGATTGAATTAGCTCTCACACCAATATTTTCGCCGAGAGCCTTTGCATTGAGGGCTATCTGAAAATGGCTTTGGCGCTGAAGTTGTCTGTGAATGTGGAGTTGGTGGCATGTGAAACCCGCATGTGGAGCATTGGTTTGTGTGGGATGCTCTACCAGGTTCATTCCTACATAATGCACTCAAAGGGCATTAAGCCTAGAGTGTGAAAACTGAGTTTCCTTGAGAGCTGCTTGGAAGCCTGATGGTGTGTGAAGTTAGTGAGCCAAATGGAGTTGTTCTCCCACAAGAACCACTCGCCTGATTCTTCTTCAATATGCGCTTCACCAACATGCAGTGTTTCCTTGATTGAATTAGCTCTCACACCAATATTTTCGCCGAGAGCCTTTGCATTGAGGGCTATCTGAAAATGGCTTTGGCGCTGAAGTTGTCTGTGAATGTGGAGTTGGTGGCATGTGAAACCCGCATGTGCAGCATTGGTTTGTGTGGGATGCTCTACCAGGTTCATTCCTACATAATGCACTCAAAGGGCATGAAGCCTAGAGTGTGAAAACTGAGTTTCCTTGAGAGCTGCTTGGAAGCCTGATGGTGTGTGAAGTTAGTGAGCCAAAATGGAGTTGTTCTCCCACAAGAACCACTCGCCTGATTCTTCTTCAATATGCGCTTCACCAACATGTAGTGTTTCCTTGATTGAATTAGCTCTCACACCAATATTTGTGCCTAGAGCCTTTGCATTGAGGGCTATCTGAAAATGGCTTTGGCGCTGAAGTTGTCTGTGAATGTGGAGTTGGTGGCATGTGAAACCCGCATGTGGAGCATTGGTTTGTGTGGGATGCTCTACCAGGTGCATTTCATTCCTAGGCACTCAAAGGGCATTAAGCCTAGAGTGTGAAAACTGAGTTTCCTTGAGAGCTGCTTGGAAGCCTGATGGTGTGTGAAGTTAGTGAGCCAAATGGAGTTGTTCTCCCACAAGAACCACTCGGCTGATTCTTCTTCAATATGCGCTTCACCAACATGCAGTGTTTCCTTGATTGAATTAGCTCTCACACCAATATTTGCGCCTAGAGCCTTTGCATTGAGGGCTATCTGAAAATGGCTTTGGCGCTGAAGTTGTCTGTGAATGTGGAGTTGGTGGCATGTGAAACCCGCATGTGGAGCATTGGTTTGTGTGGGATGCTCTACCAGGTTCTTTCCTAGATAATGCACTCAAAGGGCATTAAGCCTAGAGTGTGAGAACTGAGTTTCCTTGAGAGCTGCTTGGAAGCCTAATGGTGTGTGAAGTTAGTGAGCCAAATGGAGTTGTTCTCCCACAAGAACCACTCGCCTGATTCTTCTTCAATATGCGCTTCACCAACATGCAGTGTTTCCTTGATTGAATTAGCTCTCACATCAATATTTGCGCCTAGAGCCTTTGCATTGAGGGCTATCTGAAAATGGCTTTGGCGCTGAAGTTGTCTGTGAATGTGGAGTTGGTGGCATGTGAAACCCGCATGTGGAGCATTGGTTTGTGTGGGATGCTCTACCAGGTTCATTCCTACATAATGCACTCAAAGGGCATTAAGCCTAGAGTGTGAAAACTGAGTTTCCTTGAGAGCTGCATGGAAGCCTGATGGTGTGTGAAGTTAGTGAGCCAAATGGAGGTGTTCTCCCACAAGAACCACTCGGCTGATTCTTCTTCAATATGCGCTTCACCAACATGCAGTGTTTCCTTGATTGAATTAGCTCTCACACCAATATTTGCGCCTAGAGCCTTTGCATTGAGGGCTATCTGAAAATGGCTTTGGCGCTGAAGTTGTCTGTGAATGTGGAGTTGGTGGCACGTGAAACCCGCATGTGGAGCATTGGTTCGTTTGGGATGCTCTACCAGGTGCATTTCATTCCTAGGCACTCAAAGGGCATTAAGCCTAGAGTGTGAAAACTGAGTTTCCTTGAGAGCTGCTTGGAAGCCTGATGGTGTGTGAAGTTAGTGAGCCAAATGGAGTTGTTGTCCCACAAGAACCACTCGGCTGATCCTTCTTCAATATGCGCTTCACCAACATGCAGTGTTTCCTTGATTGAATTAGCTCTCACACCAATATTTGCACCTAGAGCCTTTGCATTGAGGGCTATCTGAAAATGGCTTTGGCGCTGAAGTTGTCTGTGAATGTGGAGTTGGTGGCATGTGAAACCCGCATGTGGAGCATTGGTTTGTGTGGGATGCTCTACCAGGTTCTTTCCTACATAATGTACTCAAAGGGCATTAAGCCTAGAGTGTGAAAACTGAATTTCCTTGAGAGCTGCATGGAAGCCTGATGGTGTGTGAAGTTAGTGAGCCAAATGGAGTTGTTCCCCCACAAGAACCACTCGGCTGATTCTTCTTCAATATGCGCTTCACCAACATGCAGTGTTTCCTTGATTGAATTAGCTCTCACACCAATATTTGCGCCTAGAGCCTTTGCATTGAGGGCTATCTGAAAATGGCTTTGGCGCTGAAGTTGTCTGTGAATGTGGAGTTGGTGGCATGTGAAACCCGCATGTGGAGCATTGGTTTGTGTGGGATGCTCTACCAGGTGCATTCCTACATAATGCACTCAAAGGGCATTAAGCCTAGAGTGTGAAAACTGAGTTTCCTTGAGAGCTGCATGGAATCCTGATGGTGTGTGAAGTTAGTGAGCCAAATGGAGGTGTTCTCCCATAAGAACCACTCGGCTGATTCTTCTTCAATATGCGCTTCACCAACATGCAGTGTTTCCTTGATTGAATTAGCTCTCACACCAATATTTGCGCCTAGAGCCTTTGTATTGAGGGCTATCTGAAAATGGCTTTGGCACTGAAGTTGTCTGTGAATGTGGAGTTGGTGGCATGTGAAACCCGCATGTGGAGCATTCGTTTGTGTGGGATGCTCTACCAGGTTCATTTCATTCCTAGGCACTCAAAGGGCATTAAGCCTAGAGTGTGAAAACTGAGTTTCCTTGAGAGCTGCTTGGAAGCCTGATGGTGTGTGAAGTTAGTGAGCCAAATGGAGTTGTTCTCCCACAAGAACCACTCGGCTGATTCTTCTTCAATATGCGCTTCACCAACATGCAGTGTTTCCTTGATTGAATTAGCTCTCACACCAATATTTGCGCCTAGAGCCTTTGCATTGAGGGCTATCTGAAAATGGCTTTGGCGCTGAAGTTGTATGTGAATGTGGAGTTGGTGGCATGTGAAACCCGCCTGTGGAGCATTCGTTTGTGTGGGATGCTCTATCACGTTCATTTCTACATAATGCACTCAAAGTGCATTAAGCCTAGAGTGTGAAAACTGAGTTTCCTTGAGAGCTGCTTGGAAGCCTGATGGTGTGTGAAGTTAGTGAGCCAAATGGAGTTGTTCGCCCACAAGAACCACTCGGCTGATTCTTCTTCAATATGCGCTTCACCAACATGCAGTGTTTCCTTGATTGAATTAGCTCTCACACCAATATTTGCGCCTAGAGCCTTTGCATTGAGGGCTATCTGAAAATGGCTTTGGCGCTGAAGTTGTCTGTGAATGTGGAGTTGGTGGCATGTGAAACCCGCCTGTGGAGCATTGGTTTGTGTGGGATGCTCTACCAGGTGCATTCCTAGATAATGCACTCAAAGGGCATTAAGCCTAGAGTGTGAAAACTGAGTTTCCTTGAGAGCTGCATGGAAGCCTGATGGTGTGTGAAGTTAGTGAGCCAAATGGAGTTGTTCTCCCACAAGAACCACTCGGCTGATTCTTCTTCAATATGCGCTTCACCAACATGCAGTGTTTCCTTGATTGAATTAGCTCTCACACCAATATTTGCGCCTAGAGCCTTTGCATTGAGGGCTATCTGAAAATGGCTTTGGCGCTGAAGTTGTCTGTGAATGTGCAGTTCTTGGCATGTGAAACCCGCCTGTGGAGCATTCGTTTGTGTGGGATGCTCTACCAGGTTCTTTCCTGCATAATGCACTCAAAGGGCATTAAGCCTAGAGTGTGAAAACTGAGTTTCCTTGAGAGCTGCATGGAAGCCTGATGGTGTGTGAAGTTAGTGAGCCAAATGGAGTTGTTCTCCCACAAGAACCACTCGGCTGATTCTTCTTCAATATGCGCTTCACCAACATGCAGTGTTTCCTTGATTGAATTAGCTCTCACACCAATATTTGCTCCTAGAGCCTTTGCATTGAGGGCTATCTGAAAATGGCTTTGGCGCTGAAGTTGTCTGTGAATGTGGAGTTGGTGGCATGTGAAACCCGCCTGTGGAGCATTCGTTTGTGTGGGATGCTCTACCAGGTTCTTTCCTACATAATGCACTCAAAGGGCATTAAGCCTAGAGTGTGAAAACTGAGTTTCCTTGAGAGCTGCATGGAAGCCTGATGGTGTGTGAAGTTAGTGAGCCAAATGGTGTTGTTCTCCCACAAGAACCACTCGGCTGATTCTTCTTCAATATGCGCTTCAGCAACATGCAGTGTTTCCTTGGTTGAATTAGCTCTCACACCAATATTTGCACCTAGAGCCTTTGCATTGAGGGCTATCTGAAAATGGCTTTGGCGCTGAAGTTGTCTGTGAATGTGGAGTTGGTGGCATGTGAAACCCGCCTGTGGAGCATTGGTTTGTGTGGGATGCTCTACCAGGTGCATTTCATTCCTAGGCACTCAAAGGGCATTAAGCCTAGAGTGTGAAACCTGAGTTTCCTTGAGAGCTGCATGGAACCCTGATGGTGTGTGAAGTTAGTGAGCCAAATGGAGTTGTTCTCCCACAAGAACCACTCGGCTATTTCTTATTCAATATGCGCTTCACCAACATGCTGTGTTTCCTTGATTGAATTAGCTCTCACACCAATATTTGGCCCTGGAGCCTTTGCATTGAGGGCTACCTGAAAACGGCTTTGGCGCTGAGGTTGTCTGTGAATATGGAGTTGGTGGCATGTGAAACCCGCATGTGGAGCATTGGTTTGTGTGGGATGCTCAAAAAGCTTCATTTCAGTCCTAGGCACTCAAAGGGCATTAAGCCTAGAGTGTGAAAACTGAGTTTCCTTGAGAGCTGCTTGGAAGCCTGATGGTGTGTGAAGTTAGTGAGCCAAATGGAGTTGTTCTCCCACAAGAACCACTCGGCTGACTCTTCTTCAATATGCGCTTCACCAACATGCAGTGTTTCCTTGATTGAATTAGCTCTCACACCAATATTTGTGCCTAGAGCCTTTGCATTGAGGGCTATCTGAAAATGGCTTTGGCGCTGAAGTTGTCTGTGAATGTGGAGTTGGTGGCATGTGAAACCCGCATGTGGAGCATTGGTTCGTGTGGGATGCTCTACCAGGTGCATTTCATTCCTAGGCACTCAAAGGGCATTAAGCCTAGAGTGTGAAAACTGAGTTTCCTTGAGAGCTGCTTGGAAGCCTGATGGTGTGTGAAGTTAGTGAGCCAAATGGAGTTGTTCTCCCACAAGAACCACTCGGCTGATTCTTCTTCAATATGCGCTTCACCAACATGCAGTGTTTCCTTGATTGAATTAGCTCTCACACCAATATTTGGGCCTAGATCCTTTGTGTTGAGGGCTATCCGAAAACGGCTTTGGCGCTGAAGTTGTCTGTGAATGTGGAGTTGGTGGCATGTGAAACCCGCATGTGGAGCATTCGTTTGTGTGGGATGCTCTATCAGGTTCATTTCTACATAATGCACTCAAAGTGCATTAAGCCTAGAGTGTGAAAATTGAGTTTCCTTGAGAGCTGCTTGGAAGCCTGATGGTGTGTGAAGTTAGTGAGCCAAATGGAGTTGTTCGCCCACAAGAACCACTCGGCTGATTCTTCTTCAATATGCGCTTCACCAACATGCAGTGTTTCCTTGATTGAATTAGCTCTCACACCAATATTTGCACCTAGAGCCTTTGCATTGAGGGCTATCTGAAAATGGCTTTGGCGCTGAAGTTGTCTGTGAATGTGGAGTTGGTGGCATGTGAAACCCGCCTGTGGAGCTTTGGTTTGTGTGGGATGCTCTACCAGGTGCATTCCTAGATAATGCACTCAAAGGGCATTAAGCCTAGAGTGTGAAAACTGAGTTTCCTTGAGAGCTGCTTGGAAACCTGATGGTGTGTGAAGTTAGTGAGCCAAATGGAGTTGTTCCCCCACAAGAACCACTCGGCTGATTCTTCTTCAATATGCGCTTCACCAACATGCAGTGTTTCCTTGATTGAATTAGCTCTCACACCAATATTTGGGCCTAGAGCCTTTGCATTGAGGGCTATCTGAAAATGGCTTTGGCGCTGAAGTTGTCTGTGAATGTGGAGTTGGTGGCATGTGAAACCCGCATGTGGAGCATTGGTTTGTGTGGGATGCTCTACCAGCTTCATTCCTAGATAATGCACTCAAAGGGCATTAAGCCTAGAGTGTGAAAACTGAGTTTCCTTGAGAGCTGCTTGGAAGCCTGATGGTGTGTGAAGTTAGTCAGGCAAGTGGAGTTGTTCTCACACAAGAACCACTCGGCTGATTCTTCTTCAATATGCGCTTCACCAACATGCAGTGTTTCCTTGATTGAATTAGCTCTCACACCAATATTTGCGCCTGGAGCCTTTGCATTGAGGGCTACCTAAAAACGGCTTTGGCGCTGAAGTTGTCTGTGAATGTGGAGTTGGTGGCATGTGAAACCCGCATGTGGAGCATTGGTTTGTGTGGGATGCTCTACCAGGTTCATTCCTACATAATGCACTCAAAGGGCATTAAGCCTAGAGTGTGAAAACTGAGTTTCCTTGAGAGCTGCTTGGAAGCCTGATGGTGTGTGAAGTTAGTGAGCCAAATGGAGTTGTTCTCCCACAAGAACCACTCGGCTGATTCTTCTTCAATATGCGCTTCACCAACATGCAGTGTTTCCTTGATTGAATTAGCTCTCACACCAATATTTGCGCCTAGAGCCTTTGCATTGAGAGCTATCTGAAAATGGCTTTGGCGCTGAAGTTGTCTGTGAATGTGGAGTTGGTGGCATGTGAAACCCGCCTGTGGAGCATTGGTTTGTGTGGGATGCTCTACCAGGTGCATTCCTACATAATGCACTCAAAGGGCATTAAGCCTAGAGTGTGAAAACTGAGTTTCCTTGAGAGCTGCTTGGAAGCCTGATGGTGTGTGAAGTTAGTGAGCCAAATGGAGTTGTTCTCCCACAAGAACCACTCGCCTGATTCTTCTTCAATATGCGCTTCACCAACATGCAGTGTTTCCTTGATTGAATTAGCTCTCACACCAATATTTGCGGGTAGAGCCTTTGCATTGAGGGCTATCTGAAAATGGCTTTGCCGCTGAAGTTGTCTGTGAATGTGGAGTTGGTGGCATGTGAAACCCGCATGTGGAGCATTGGTTCGTGTGGGATGCTCTACCAGGTTCATTCCTACATAATGCACTCAAAGGGCATTAAGCCTAGAGTGTGAAAACTGAGTTTTTTTGAGAGCTGCTTGGAAGCCTGATGGTGTGTGAAGTTAGTGAGCCAAATGGAGTTGTTCTCCCACAAGAACCACTCGGCTGATTCTTCTTCAATATGCGCTTCACCAACATGCAGTGTTTCCTTGATTGAATTAGCTCTCACACCAATATTTGGGCCTAGATCCTTTGTGTTGAGGGCTATCTGAAAATGGCTTTGGCGCTGAAGTTGTCTGTGAATGTGGAGTTGGTGGCATGTGAAACCCGCATGTGGAGCATTGGTTTGTGTGGGATGCTCTATCAGGTTCATTCCTACATAATGCACTCAAAGGGCATTAAGCCTAGAGTGTGAAAACTGAGTTTCCTTGAGAGCTGCATGGAAGCCTGATGGTGTGTGAAGTTAGTGAGCCAAATGGAGTTGTTCTCCCACAAGAACCACTCGGCTGATTCTTCTTCAATATGCGCTTCACCAACATGCAGTGTTTCCTTGATTGAATTAGCTCTCACACCAATATTTGCACCTAGAGCCTTTGCATTGAGGGCTATCTGAAAACGGCTTTGGCACTGAAGTTGTCTGTGAATGTGGAGTTGGTGGCATGTGAAACCCGCATGTGGAGCATTGGTTCGTGTGGGATGCTCTACCAGGTGCATTTCATTCCTAGGCACTCAAAGGGCATTAAGCCTAGAGTGTGAAAACTGAGTTTCCTTGAGAGCTGCTTGGAAGCCTGATGGTGTGTGAAGTTAGTGAGCCAAATGGAGTTGTTCCCCCACAAGAACCACTCGGCTGATCCTTCTTCAATATGCGCTTCACCAACATGCAGTGTTTCCTTGATTGAATTAGCTCTCACACCAATATTTGCACCTAGAGCCTTTGCATTGAGGGCTATCTGAAAATGGCTTTGGCGCTGAAGTTGTCTGTGAATGTGGAGTTGGTGGCATGTGAAACCCGCATGTGGAGCATTGGTTTGTGTGGGATGCTCTACCAGGTTCTTTCCTACATAATGTACTCAAAGGGCATTAAGCCTAGAGTGTGAAAACTGAATTTCCTTGAGAGCTGCATGGAAGCCTGATGGTGTGTGAAGTTAGTGAGCCAAATGGAGTTGTTCCCCCACAAGAACCACTCGGCTGATTCTTCTTCAATATGCGCTTCACCAACATGCAGTGTTTCCTTGATTGAATTAGCTCTCACACCAATATTTGCGCCTAGAGCCTTTGCATTGAGGGCTATCTGAAAATGGCTTTGGCGCTGAAGTTGTCTGTGAATGTGGAGTTGGTGGCATGTGAAACCCGCATGTGGAGCATTGGTTTGTGTGGGATGCTCTACCAGGTGCATTCCTACATAATGCACTCAAAGGGCATTAAGCCTAGAGTGTGAAAACTGAGTTTCCTTGAGAGCTGCATGGAATCCTGATGGTGTGTGAAGTTAGTGAGCCAAATGGAGGTGTTCTCCCACAAGAACCACTCGGCTGATTCTTCTTCAATATGCGCTTCACCAACATGCAGTGTTTCCTTGATTGAATTAGCTCTCACACCAATATTTGCGCCTAGAGCCTTTGTATTGAGGGCTATCTGAAAATGGCTTTGGCACTGAAGTTGTCTGTCAATGTGGAGTTGGTGGCATGTGAAACCCGCATGTGGAGCATTCGTTTGTGTGGGATGCTCTACCAGGTTCATTTCATTCCTAGGCACTCAAAGGGCATTAAGCCTAGAGTGTGAAAACTGAGTTTCCTTGAGAGCTGCTTGGAAGCCTGATGGTGTGTGAAGTTAGTGAGCCAAATGGAGTTGTTCTCCCACAAGAACCACTCGGCTGATTCTTCTTCAATATGCGCTTCACCAACATGCAGTGTTTCCTTGATTGAATTAGCTCTCACACCAATATTTGCGCCTAGAGCCTTTGCATTGAGGGCTATCTGAAAATGGCTTTGGCGCTGAAGTTGTATGTGAATGTGGAGTTGGTGGCATGTGAAACCCGCCTGTGGAGCATTCGTTTGTGTGGGATGCTCTATCACGTTCATTTCTACATAATGCACTCAAAGTGCATTAAGCCTAGAGTGTGAAAACTGAGTTTCCTTGAGAGCTGCTTGGAAGCCTGATGGTGTGTGAAGTTAGTGAGCCAAATGGAGTTGTTCGCCCACAAGAACCACTCGGCTGATTCTTCTTCAATATGCGCTTCACCAACATGCAGTGTTTCCTTGATTGAATTAGCTCTCACACCAATATTTGCACCTAGAGCCTTTGCATTGAGGGCTATCTGAAAATGGCTTTGGCGCTGAAGTTGTCTGTGAATGTGGAGTTGGTGGCATGTGAAACCCGCCTGTGGAGCATTGGTTTGTGTGGGATGCTCTACCAGGTGCATTTCATTCCTAGGCACTCAAAGGGCATTAAGCCTAGAGTGTGAAACCTGAGTTTCCTTGAGAGCTGCATGGAACCCTGATGGTGTGTGAAGTTAGTGAGCCAAATGGAGTTGTTCTCCCACAAGAACCACTCGGCTGATTCTTCTTCAATATGCGCTTCACCAACATGCTGTGTTTCCTTGATTGAATTAGCTCTCACACCAATATTTGGCCCTGGAGCCTTTGCATTGAGGGCTACCTGAAAACGGCTTTGGCGCTGAGGTTGTCTGTGAATATGGAGTTGGTGGCATGTGAAACCCGCATGTTGAGCATTGGTTTGTGTGGGATGCTCAAAAAGCTTCATTTCAGTCCTAGGCACTCAAAGGGAATTAAGCCTAGAGTGTGAAAACTGAGTTTCCTTGAGAGCTGCTTGGAAGCCTGATGGTGTGTGAAGTTAGTGAGCCAAATGGAGTTGTTCTCCCACAAGAACCACTCGGCTGACTCTTCTTCAATATGCGCTTCACCAACATGCAGTGTTTCCTTGATTGAATTAGCTCTCACACCAATATTTGTGCCTAGAGCCTTTGCATTGAGGGCTATCTGAAAATGGCTTTGGCGCTGAAGTTGTCTGTGAATGTGGAGTTGGTGGCATGTGAAACCCGCATGTGGAGCATTGGTTCGTGTGGGATGCTCTACCAGGTGCATTTCATTCCTAGGCACTCAAAGGGCATTAAGCCTAGAGTGTGAAAACTGAGTTTCCTTGAGAGCTGCTTGGAAGCCTGATGGTGTGTGAAGTTAGTGAGCCAAATGGAGTTGTTCTCCCACAAGAACCACTCGGCTGATTCTTCTTCAATATGTGCTTCACCAACATGCAGTGTTTCCTTGATTGAATTAGCTCTCACACCAATATTTGGGCCTAGATCCTTTGTGTTGAGGGCTATCCGAAAACGGCTTTGGCGCTGAAGTTGTCTGTGAATGTGGAGTTGGTGGCATGTGAAACCCGCATGTGGAGCATTGGTTTGTGTGGGATGCTCTATCAGGTTCATTTCTACATAATGCACTCAAAGTGCATTAAGCCTAGAGTGTGAAAACTGAGTTTCCTTGAGAGCTGCTTGGAAGCCTGATGGTGTGTGAAGTTAGTGAGCCAAATGGAGTTGTTCGCCCACAAGAACCACTCGGCTGATTCTTCTTCAATATGCGCTTCACCAACATGCAGTGTTTCCTTGATTGAATTAGCTCTCACACCAATATTTGTGCCTAGAGCCTTTGCATTGAGGGCTATCTGAAAATGGCTTTGGCGCTGAAGTTGTCTGTGAATGTGGAGTTGGTGGCATGTGAAACCCGCCTGTGGAGCTTTGGTTTGTGTGGGATGCTCTACCAGGTGCATTCCTAGATAATGCACTCAAAGGGCATTAAGCCTAGAGTGTGAAAACTGAGTTTCCTTGAGAGCTGCTTGGAAACCTGATGGTGTGTGAAGTTAGTGAGCCAAATGGAGTTGTTCCCCCACAAGAACCACTCGGCTGATTCTTCTTCAATATGCGCTTCACCAACATGCAGTGTTTCCTTGATTGAATTAGCTCTCACACCAATATTTGGGCCTAGAGCCTTTGCATTGAGGGCTATCTGAAAATGGCTTTGGCGCTGAAGTTTTCTGTGAATGTGGAGTTGGTGGCATGTGAAACCCGCATGTGGAGCATTGGTTTGTGTGGGATGCTCTACCAGCTTCATTCCTAGATAATGCACTCAAAGGGCATTAAGCCTAGAGTGTGAAAACTGAGTTTCCTTGAGAGCTGCTTGGAAGCCTGATGGTGTGTGAAGTTAGTCAGGCAAGTGGAGTTGTTCTCACACAAGAACCACTCGGCTGATTCTTCTTCAATATGCGCTTCACCAACATGCAGTGTTTCCTTGATTGAATTAGCTCTCACACCAATATTTGGGCCTGGAGCCTTTGCATTGAGGGCTACCTAAAAACGGCTTTGGCGCTGAAGTTGTCTGTGAATGTGGAGTTGGTGGCATGTGAAACCCGCATGTGGAGCATTGGTTTGTGTGGGATGCTCTACCAGGTTCATTCCTACATAATGCACTCAAAGGGCATTAAGCCTAGAGTGTGAAAACTGAGTTTCCTTGAGAGCTGCTTGGAAGCCTGATGGTGTGTGAAGTTAGTGAGCCAAATGGAGTTGTTCTCCCACAAGAACCACTCGCCTGATTCTTCTTCAATATGCGCTTCACCAACATGCAGTGTTTCCTTGATTGAATTAGCTCTCACACCAATATTTGCGCCTAGAGCCTTTGCATTGAGAGCTATCTGAAAATGGCTTTGGCGCTGAAGTTGTCTGTGAATGTGGAGTTGGTGGCATGTGAAACCCGCCTGTGGAGCATTGGTTTGTGTGGGATGCTCTACCAGGTTCATTTCAGTCCTAGGCACTCAAAGGGCATTAAGCCTAGAGTGTGAAAACTGAGTTTCCTTGAGAGCTGCTTGGAAGCCTGATGGTGTGTGAAGTTAGTGAGCCAAATGGAGTTGTTCTCCCACAAGAACCACTCGCCTGATTCTTCTTCAATATGCGCTTCACCAACATGCAGTGTTTCCTTGATTGAATTAGCTCTCACACCAATATTTGCGGGTAGAGCCTTTGCATTGAGGGCTATCTGAAAATGGCTTTGCCGCTGAAGTTGTCTGTGAATGTGGAGTTGGTGGCATGTGAAACCCGCATGTGGAGCATTGGTTCGTGTGGGATGCTCTACCAGGTGCATTTCATTCCTAGGCACTCAAAGGGCATTAAGCCTAGAGTGTGAAAACTGAGTTTTTTTGAGAGCTGCTTGGAAGCCTGATGGTGTGTGAAGTTAGTGAGCCAAATGGAGTTGTTCTCCCACAAGAACCACTCGGCTGATTCTTCTTCAATATGCGCTTCACCAACATGCAGTGTTTCCTTGATTGAATTAGCTCTCACACCAATATTTGGGCCTAGATCCTTTGTGTTGAGGGCTATCTGAAAATGGCTTTGGCGCTGAAGTTGTCTGTGAATGTGGAGTTGGTGGCATGTGAAACCCGCATGTGGAGCATTGGTTTGTGTGGGATGCTCTATCAGGTTCATTCCTACATAATGCACTCAAAGGGCATTAAGCCTAGAGTGTGAAAACTGAGTTTCCTTGAGAGCTGCATGGAAGCCTGATGGTGTGTGAAGTTAGTGAGCCAAATGGAGTTGTTCTCCCACAAGAACCACTCGGCTGATTCTTCTTCAATATGCGCTTCACCAACATGCAGTGTTTCCTTGATTGAATTAGCTCTCACACCAATATTTGCACCTAGAGCCTTTGCATTGAGGGCTACCTGAAAACGGCTTTGGCACTGAAGTTGTCTGTGAATGTGGAGTTGGTGGCATGTGAAACCCGCATGTGGAGCATTGGTTCGTGTGGGATGCTCTACCAGGTGCATTTCATTCCTAGGCACTCAAAGGGCATTAAGCCTAGAGTGTGAAAACTGAGTTTCCTTGAGAGCTGCTTGGAAGCCTGATGGTGTGTGAAGTTAGTGAGCCAAATGGAGTTGTTGTCCCACAAGAACCACTCGGCTGATCCTTCTTCAATATGCGCTTCACCAACATGCAGTGTTTCCTTGATTGAATTAGCTCTCACACCAATATTTGCACCTAGAGCCTTTGCATTGAGGGCTATCTGAAAATGGCTTTGGCGCTGAAGTTGTCTGTGAATGTGGAGTTGGTGGCATGTGAAACCCGCATGTGGAGCATTGGTTTGTGTGGGATGCTCTACCAGGTTCTTTCCTACATAATGTACTCAAAGGGCATTAAGCCTAGAGTGTGAAAACTGAATTTCCTTGAGAGCTGCATGGAAGCCTGATGGTGTGTGAAGTTAGTGAGCCAAATGGAGTTGTTCCCCCACAAGAACCACTCGGCTGATTCTTCTTCAATATGCGCTTCACCAACATGCAGTGTTTCCTTGATTGAATTAGCTCTCACACCAATATTTTCGCCTAGAGCCTTTGCATTGAGGGCTATCTGAAAATGGCTTTGGCGCTGAAGTTGTCTGTGAATGTGGAGTTGGTGGCATGTGAAACCCGCATGTGGAGCATTGGTTTGTGTGGGATGCTCTACCAGGTGCATTCCTACATAATGCACTCAAAGGGCATTAAGCCTAGAGTGTGAAAACTGAGTTTCCTTGAGAGCTGCATGGAATCCTGATGGTGTGTGAAGTTAGTGAGCCAAATGGAGGTGTTCTCCCACAAGAACCACTCGGCTGATTCTTCTTCAATATGCGCTTCACCAACATGCAGTGTTTCCTTGATTGAATTAGCTCTCACACCAATATTTGCGCCTAGAGCCTTTGTATTGAGGGCTATCTGAAAATGGCTTTGGCACTGAAGTTGTCTGTGAATGTGGAGTTGGTGGCATGTGAAACCCGCATGTGGAGCATTCGTTTGTGTGGGATGCTCTACCAGGTTCATTTCATTCCTAGGCACTCAAAGGGCATTAAGCCTAGAGTGTGAAAACTGAGTTTCCTTGAGAGCTGCTTGGAAGCCTGATGGTGTGTGAAGTTAGTGAGCCAAATGGAGTTGTTCTCCCACAAGAACCACTCGGCTGATTCTTCTTCAATATGCGCTTCACCAACATGCAGTGTTTCCTTGATTGAATTAGCTCTCACACCAATATTTGCGCCTAGAGCCTTTGCATTGAGGGCTATCTGAAAATGGCTTTGGCGCTGAAGTTGTCTGTGAATGTGGAGTTGGTGGCATGTGAAACCCGCCTGTGGAGCATTGGTTTGTGTGGGATGCTCTACCAGGTGCATTCCTACATAATGCACTCAAAGGGCATTAAGCCTAGAGTGTGAAAACTGAGTTTCCTTGAGAGCTGCATGGAAGCCTGATGGTGTGTGAAGTTAGTGAGCCAAATGGAGTTGTTCTCCCACAAGAACCACTCGGCTGATTCTTCTTCAATATGCGCTTCACCAACATGCAGTGTTTCCTTGATTGAATTAGCTCTCACACCAATATTTGCGCCTAGAGCCTTTGCATTGAGGGCTATCTGAAAATGGCTTTGGCGCTGAAGTTGTCTGTGAATGTGCAGTTCGTGGCATGTGAAACCCGCCTGTGGAGCATTCGTTTGTGTGGGATGCTCTACCAGGTTCTTTCCTACATAATGCACTCAAAGGGCATTAAGCCTAGAGTGTGAAAACTGAGTTTCCTTGAGAGCTGCATGGAAGCCTGATGGTGTGTGAAGTTAGTGAGCCAAATGGAGTTGTTCTCCCACAAGAACCACTCGGCTGATTCTTCTTCAATATGCGCTTCACCAACATGCAGTGTTTCCTTGATTGAATTAGCTCTCACACCAATATTTGCACCTAGAGCCTTTGCATTGAGGGCTATCTGAAAATGGCTTTGGCGCTGAAGTTGTCTGTGAATGTGGAGTTGGTGGCATGTGAAACCCGCCTGTGGAGCATTGGTTTGTGTGGGATGCTCTACCAGGTGCATTTCATTCCTAGGCACTCAAAGGGCATTAAGCCTAGAGTGTGAAACCTGAGTTTCCTTGAGAGCTGCATGGAACCCTGATGGTGTGTGAAGTTAGTGAGCCAAATGGAGTTGTTCTCCCACAAGAACCACTCGGCTATTTCTTATTCAATATGCGCTTCACCAACATGCTGTGTTTCCTTGATTGAATTAGCTCTCACACCAATATTTGGCCCTGGAGCCTTTGCATTGAGGGCTACCTGAAAACGGCTTTGGCGCTGAGGTTGTCTGTGAATATGGAGTTGGTGGCATGTGAAACCCGCATGTGGAGCATTGGTTTGTGTGGGATGCTCAAAAAGCTTCATTTCAGTCCTAGGCACTCAAAGGGCATTAAGCCTAGAGTGTGAAAACTGAGTTTCCTTGAGAGCTGCTTGGAAGCCTGATGGTGTGTGAAGTTAGTGAGCCAAATGGAGTTGTTCTCCCACAAGAACCACTCGGCTGACTCTTCTTCAATATGCGCTTCACCAACATGCAGTGTTTCCTTGATTGAATTAGCTCTCACACCAATATTTGTGCCTAGAGCCTTTGCATTGAGGGCTATCTGAAAATGGCTTTGGCGCTGAAGTTGTCTGTGAATGTGGAGTTGGTGGCATGTGAAACCCGCATGTGGAGCATTGGTTCGTGTGGGATGCTCTACCAGGTGCATTTCATTCCTAGGCACTCAAAGGGCATTAAGCCTAGAGTGTGAAAACTGAGTTTCCTTGAGAGCTGCTTGGAAGCCTGATGGTGTGTGAAGTTAGTGAGCCAAATGGAGTTGTTCTCCCACAAGAACCACTCGGCTGATTCTTCTTCAATATGTGCTTCACCAACATGCAGTGTTTCCTTGATTGAATTAGCTCTCACACCAATATTTGGGCCTAGATCCTTTGTGTTGAGGGCTATCCGAAAACGGCTTTGGCGCTGAAGTTGTCTGTGAATGTGGAGTTGGTGGCATGTGAAACCCGCATGTGGAGCATTGGTTTGTGTGGGATGCTCTATCAGGTTCATTTCTACATAATGCACTCAAAGTGCATTAAGCCTAGAGTGTGAAAACTGAGTTTCCTTGAGAGCTGCTTGGAAGCCTGATGGTGTGTGAAGTTAGTGAGCCAAATGGAGTTGTTCGCCCACAAGAACCACTCGGCTGATTCTTCTTCAATATGCGCTTCACCAACATGCAGTGTTTCCTTGATTGAATTAGCTCTCACACCAATATTTGCACCTAGAGCCTTTGCATTGAGGGCTATCTGAAAATGGCTTTGGCGCTGAAGTTGTCTGTGAATGTGGAGTTGGTGGCATGTGAAACCCGCCTGTGGAGCTTTGGTTTGTGTGGGATGCTCTACCAGGTGCATTCCTAGATAATGCACTCAAAGGGCATTAAGCCTAGAGTGTGAAAACTGAGTTTCCTTGAGAGCTGCTTGGAAACCTGATGGTGTGTGAAGTTAGTGAGCCAAATGGAGTTGTTCCCCCACAAGAACCACTCGGCTGATTCTTCTTCAATATGCGCTTCACCAACATGCAGTGTTTCCTTGATTGAATTAGCTCTCACACCAATATTTGGGCCTAGAGCCTTTGCATTCAGGGCTATCTGAAAATGGCTTTGGCGCTGAAGTTTTCTGTGAATGTGGAGTTGGTGGCATGTGAAACCCGCATGTGGAGCATTGGTTTGTGTGGGATGCTCTACCAGCTTCATTCCTAGATAATGCACTCAAAGGGCATTAAGCCTAGAGTGTGAAAACTGAGTTTCCTTGAGAGCTGCTTGGAAGCCTGATGGTGTGTGAAGTTAGTCAGGCAAGTGGAGTTGTTCTCACACAAGAACCACTCGGCTGATTCTTCTTCAATATGCGCTTCACCAACATGCAGTGTTTCCTTGATTGAATTAGCTCTCACACCAATATTTGGGCCTGGAGCCTTTGCATTGAGGGCTACCTAAAAACGGCTTTGGCGCTGAAGTTGTCTGTGAATGTGGAGTTGGTGGCATGTGAAACCCGCATGTGGAGCATTGGTTTGTGTGGGATGCTCTACCAGGTTCATTCCTACATAATGCACTCAAAGGGCATTAAGCCTAGAGTGTGAAAACTGAGTTTCCTTGAGAGCTGCTTGGAAGCCTGATGGTGTGTGAAGTTAGTGAGCCAAATGGAGTTGTTCTCCCACAAGAACCACTCGGCTGATTCTTCTTCAATATGCGCTTCACCAACATGCAGTGTTTCCTTGATTGAATTAGCTCTCACACCAATATTTGCGCCTAGAGCCTTTGCATTGAGAGCTATCTGAAAATGGCTTTGGCGCTGAAGTTGTCTGTGAATGTGGAGTTGGTGGCATGTGAAACCCGCCTGTGGAGCATTGGTTTGTGTGGGATGCTCTACCAGGTTCATTTCAGTCCTAGGCACTCAAAGGGCATTAAGCCTAGAGTGTGAAAACTGAGTTTCCTTGAGAGCTGCTTGGAAGCCTGATGGTGTGTGAAGTTAGTGAGCCAAATGGAGTTGTTCTCCCACAAGAACCACTCGCCTGATTCTTCTTCAATATGCGCTTCACCAACATGCAGTGTTTCCTTGATTGAATTAGCTCTCACACCAATATTTGCGCCTAGAGCCTTTGCATTGAGGGCTATCTGAAAATGGCTTTGCCGCTGAAGTTGTCTGTGAATGTGGAGTTGGTGGCATGTGAAACCCGCATGTGGAGCATTGGTTCGTGTGGGATGCTCTACCAGGTTCATTCCTACATAATGCACTCAAAGGGCATTAAGCCTAGAGTGTGAAAACTGAGTTTTTTTGAGAGCTGCTTGGAAGCCTGATGGTGTGTGAAGTTAGTGAGCCAAATGGAGTTGTTCTCCCACAAGAACCACTCGGCTGATTCTTCTTCAATATGCGCTTCACCAACATGCAGTGTTTCCTTGATTGAATTAGCTCTCACACCAATATTTGGGCCTAGATCCTTTGTGTTGAGGGCTATCTGAAAATGGCTTTGGCGCTGAAGTTGTCTGTGAATGTGGAGTTGGTGGCATGTGAAACCCGCATGTGGAGCATTGGTTTGTGTGGGATGCTCTATCAGGTTCATTCCTACATAATGCACTCAAAGGGCATTAAGCCTAGAGTGTGAAAACTGAGTTTCCTTGAGAGCTGCTTGGAAGCCTGATGGTGTGTGAAGTTAGTGAGCCAAATGGAGTTGTTCTCCCACAAGAACCACTCGGCTGATTCTTCTTCAATATGCGCTTCACCAACATGCAGTGTTTCCTTGATTGAATTAGCTCTCACACCAATATTTGCACCTAGAGCCTTTGCATTGAGGGCTACCTGAAAACGGCTTTGGCGCTGAAGTTGTCTGTGAATGTGGAGTTGGTGGCATGTGAAACCCGCATGTGGAGCATTGGTTCGTGTGGGATGCTCTACCAGGTGCATTTCATTCCTAGGCACTCAAAGGGCATTAAGCCTAGAGTGTGAAAACTGAGTTTCCTTGAGAGCTGCTTGGAAGCCTGATGGTGTGTGAAGTTAGTGAGCCAAATGGAGTTGTTCTCCCACAAGAACCACTCGCCTGATTCTTCTTCAATATGCGCTTCACCAACATGCAGTGTTTCCTTGATTGAATTAGCTCTCACACCAATATTTTCGCCGAGAGCCTTTGCATTGAGGGCTATCTGAAAATGGCTTTGGCGCTGAAGTTGTCTGTGAATGTGGAGTTGGTGGCATGTGAAACCCGCATGTGGAGCATTGGTTTGTGTGGGATGCTCTACCAGGTTCATTCCTACATAATGCACTCAAAGGGCATTAAGCCTAGAGTGTGAAAACTGAGTTTCCTTGAGAGCTGCTTGGAAGCCTGATGGTGTGTGAAGTTAGTGAGCCAAATGGAGTTGTTCTCCCACAAGAACCACTCGGCTGATTCTTCTTCAATATGCGCTTCACCAACATGCAGTGTTTCCTTGATTGAATTAGCTCTCACACCAATATTTGTGCCTAGAGCCTTTGCATTGAGGGCTATCTGAAAATGGCTTTGGCGCTGAAGTTGTCTGTGAATGTGGAGTTGGTGGCATGTGAAACCCGCATGTGGAGCATTGGTTTGTGTGGGATGCTCTACCAGGTTCATTCCTACATAATGCACTCAAAGGGCATTAAGCCTAGAGTGTGAAAACTGAGTTTCCTTGAGAGCTGCTTGGAAGCCTGATGGTGTGTGAAGTTAGTGAGCCAAAATGGAGTTGTTCTCCCACAAGAACCACTCGCCTGATTCTTCTTCAATATGCGCTTCACCAACATGTAGTGTTTCCTTGATTGAATTAGCTCTCACACCAATATTTGTGCCTAGAGCCTTTGCATTGAGGGCTATCTGAAAATGGCTTTGGCGCTGAAGTTGTCTGTGAATGTGGAGTTGGTGGCATGTGAAACCCGCATGTGGAGCATTGGTTTGTGTGGGATGCTCTACCAGGTGCATTTCATTCCTTGGCACTCAAAGGGCATTAAGCCTAGAGTGTGAAAACTGAGTTTCCTTGAGAGCTGCTTGGAAGCCTGATGGTGTGTGAAGTTAGTGAGCCAAATGGAGTTGTTCTCCCACAAGAACCACTCGGCTGATTCTTCTTCAATATGCGCTTCACCAACATGCAGTGTTTCCTTGATTGAATTAGCTCTCACACCAATATTTGCGCCTAGAGCCTTTGCATTGAGGGCTATCTGAAAATGGCTTTGGCGCTGAAGTTGTCTGTGAATGTGGAGTTGGTGGCATGTGAAACCCGCATGTGGAGCATTGGTTTGTGTGGGATGCTCTACCAGGTTCTTTCCTAGATAATGCACTCAAAGGGCATTAAGCCTAGAGTGTGAGAACTGAGTTTCCTTGAGAGCTGCTTGGAAGCCTAATGGTGTGTGAAGTTAGTGAGCCAAATGGAGTTGTTCTCCCACAAGAACCACTCGGCTGATTCTTCTTCAATATGCGCTTCACCAACATGCAGTGTTTCCTTGATTGAATTAGCTCTCACATCAATATTTGCGCCTAGAGCCTTTGCATTGAGGGCTATCTGAAAATGGCTTTGGCGCTGAAGTTGTCTGTGAATGTGGAGTTGGTGGCATGTGAAACCCGCATGTGGAGCATTGGTTTGTGTGGGATGCTCTACCAGGTTCATTCCTACATAATGCACTCAAAGGGCATTAAGCCTAGAGTGTGAAAACTGAGTTTCCTTGAGAGCTGCATGGAAGCCTGATGGTGTGTGAAGTTAGTGAGCCAAATGGAGGTGTTCTCCCACAAGAACCACTCGGCTGATTCTTCTTCAATATGCGCTTCACCAACATGCAGTGTTTCCTTGATTGAATTAGCTCTCACACCAATATTTGCGCCTAGATCCTTTGTGTTGAGGGCTATCTGCAAATGGCTTTGGCACTGAAGTTGTCTGTGAATGTGGAGTTGGTGGCATGTGAAACCCGCATGTGGAGCATTCTTTTGTGTGGGATGCTCTACCAGGTGCATTCCTACATAATGCACTCAAAGGGCATTAAGCCTAGAGTGTGAAAACTGAGTTTCCTTGAGAGCTGCATGGAAGCCTGATGGTGTGTGAAGTTAGTGAGCCAAATGGAGGTGTTCTCCCACAAGAACCACTCGGCTGATTCTTCTTCAATATGCGCTTCACCAACATGCAGTGTTTCCTTGATTGAATTAGCTCTCACACCAATATTTGCGCCTAGAGCCTTTGTATTGAGGGCTATCTGAAAATGGCTTTGGCGCTGAAGTTGTCTGTGAATGTGGAGTTGGTGGCACGTGAAACCCGCATGTGGAGCATTGGTTCGTTTGGGATGCTCTACCAGGTGCATTTCATTCCTAGGCACTCAAAGGGCATTAAGCCTAGAGTGTGAAAACTGAGTTTCCTTGAGAGCTGCTTGGAAGCCTGATGGTGTGTGAAGTTAGTGAGCCAAATGGAGTTGTTCTCCCACAAGAACCACTCGGCTGATCCTTCTTCAATATGCGCTTCACCAACATGCAGTGTTTCCTTGATTGAATTAGCTCTCACACCAATATTTGCACCTAGAGCCTTTGCATTGAGGGCTATCTGAAAATGGCTTTGGCGCTGAAGTTGTCTGTGAATGTGGAGTTGGTGGCATGTGAAACCCGCATGTGGAGCATTGGTTTGTGTGGGATGCTCTACCAGGTTCTTTCCTACATAATGTACTCAAAGGGCATTAAGCCTAGAGTGTGAAAACTGAGTTTCCTTGAGAGCTGCTTGGAAGCCTGATGGTGTGTGAAGTTAGTGAGCCAAATGGAGTTGTTCCCCCACAAGAACCACTCGGCTGATTCTTCTTCAATATGCGCTTCACCAACATGCAGTGTTTCCTTGATTGAATTAGCTCTCACACCAATATTTGCGCCTAGAGCCTTTGCATTGAGGGCTATCTGAAAATGGCTTTGGCGCTGAAGTTGTCTGTGAATGTGGAGTTGGTGGCATGTGAAACCCGCATGTGGAGCATTCGTTTGTGTGGGATGCTCTACCAGGTGCATTCCTACATAATGCACTCAAAGGGCATTAAGCCTAGAGTGTGAAAACTGAGTTTCCTTGAGAGCTGCATGGAATCCTGATGGTGTGTGAAGTTAGTGAGCCAAATGGAGGTGTTCTCCCACAAGAACCACTCGGCTGATTCTTCTTCAATATGCGCTTCACCAACATGCAGTGTTTCCTTGATTGAATTAGCTCTCACACCAATATTTGCGCCTAGAGCCTTTGTATTGAGGGCTATCTGAAAATGGCTTTGGCACTGAAGTTGTCTGTGAATGTGGAGTTGGTGGCATGTGAAACCCGCATGTGGAGCATTCGTTTGTGTGGGATGCTCTACCAGGTTCATTTCATTCCTAGGCACTCAAAGGTCATTAAGCCTAGAGTGTGAAAACTGAGTTTCCTTGAGAGCTGCTTGGAAGCCTGATGGTGTGTGAAGTTAGTGAGCCAAATGGAGTTGTTCTCCCACAAGAACCACTCGGCTGATTCTTCTTCAATATGCGCTTCACCAACATGCAGTGTTTCCTTGATTGAATTAGCTCTCACACCAATATTTGCGCCTAGAGCCTTTGCATTGAGGGCTATCTGAAAATGGCTTTGGCGCTGAAGTTGTATGTGAATGTGGAGTTGGTGGCATGTGAAACCCGCATGTGGAGCATTCGTTTGTGTGGGATGCTCTACCAGGTTCATTTCTACATAATGCACTCAAAGTGCATTAAGCCTAGAGTGTGAAAACTGAGTTTCCTTGAGAGCTGCTTGGAAGCCTGATGGTGTGTGAAGTTAGTGAGCCAAATGGAGTTGTTCGCCCACAAGAACCACTCGGCTGATTCTTCTTCAATATGCGCTTCACCAACATGCAGTGTTTCCTTGATTGAATTAGCTCTCACACCAATATTTGCACCTAGAGCCTTTGCATTGAGGGCTATCTGAAAATGGCTTTGGCGCTGAAGTTGTCTGTGAATGTGGAGTTGGTGGCATGTGAAACCCGCCTGTGGAGCATTGGTTTGTGTGGGATGCTCTACCAGGTGCATTCCTAGATAATGCACTCAAAGGGCATTAAGCCTAGAGTGTGAAAACTGAGTTTCCTTGAGAGCTGCATGGAAGCCTGATGGTGTGTGAAGTTAGTGAGCCAAATGGAGTTGTTCTCCCACAAGAACCACTCGGCTGATTCTTCTTCAATATGCGCTTCACCAACATGCAGTGTTTCCTTGATTGAATTAGCTCTCACACCAATATTTGCGCCTAGAGCCTTTGCATTGAGGGCTATCTGAAAATGGCTTTGGCGCTGAAGTTGTCTGTGAATGTGCAGTTCGTGGCATGTGAAACCCGCCTGTGGAGCATTCGTTTGTGTGGGATGCTCTACCAGGTTCTTTCCTACATAATGCACTCAAAGGGCATTAATCCTAGAGTGTGAAAACTGAGTTTCCTTGAGAGCTGCATGGAAGCCTGATGGTGTGTGAAGTTAGTGAGCCAAATGGTGTTGTTCTCCCACAAGAACCACTCGGCTGATTCTTCTTCAATATGCGCTTCACCAACATGCAGTGTTTCCTTGGTTGAATTAGCTCTCACACCAATATTTGCACCTAGAGCCTTTGCATTGAGGGCTATCTGAAAATGGCTTTGGCGCTGAAGTTGTCTGTGAATGTGGAGTTGGTGGCATGTGAAACCCGCCTGTGGAGCATTGGTTTGTGTGGGATGCTCTACCAGGTGCATTTCATTCCTAGGCACTCAAAGGGCATTAAGCCTAGAGTGTGAAAACTGAGTTTCCTTCAGAGCTGCATGGAAGCCTGATGGTGTGTGAAGTTAGTGAGCCAAATGGAGTTGTTCTCCCACAAGAACCACTCGGCTGATCCTTCTTCAATATGCGCTTCACCAACATGCAGTGTTTCCTTGATTGAATTAGCTCTCACACCAATATTTGCACCTAGAGCCTTTGCATTGAGGGCTATCTGAAAATGGCTTTGGCGCTGAAGTTGTCTGTGAATGTGGAGTTGGTGGCATGTGAAACCCGCATGTGGAGCATTGGTTTGTGTGGGATGCTCTACCAGGTTCTTTCCTACATAATGTACTCAAAGGGCATTAAGCCTAGAGTGTGAAAACTGAAAATCCTTGAGAGCTGCATGGAAGCCTGATGGTGTGTGAAGTTAGTGAGCCAAATGGAGTTGTTCCCCCACAAGAACCACTCGGCTGATTCTTCTTCAATATGCGCTTCACCAACATGCAGTGTTTCCTTGATTGAATTAGCTCTCACACCAATATTTGCGCCTAGAGCCTTTGCATTGAGGGCTATCTGAAAATGGCTTTGGCGCTGAAGTTGTCTGTGAATGTGGAGTTGGTGGCATGTGAAACCCGCATGTGGAGCATTCGTTTGTGTGGGATGCTCTACCAGGTGCATTCCTACATAATGCACTCAAAGGGCATTAAGCCTAGAGTGTGAAAACTGAGTTTCCTTGAGAGCTGCATGGAATCCTGATGGTGTGTGAAGTTAGTGAGCCAAATGGAGGTGTTCTCCCACAAGAACCACTCGGCTGATTCTTCTTCAATATGCGCTTCACCAACATGCAGTGTTTCCTTGATTGAATTAGCTCTCACACCAATATTTGCGCCTAGAGCCTTTGTATTGAGGGCTATCTGAAAATGGCTTTGGCACTGAAGTTGTCTGTGAATGTGGAGTTGGTGGCATGTGAAACCCGCATGTGGAGCATTCGTTTGTGTGGGATGCTCTACCAGGTTCATTTCATTCCTAGGCACTCAAAGGTCATTAAGCCTAGAGTGTGAAAACTGAGTTTCCTTGAGAGCTGCTTGGAAGCCTGATGGTGTGTGAAGTTAGTGAGCCAAATGGAGTTGTTCTCCCACAAGAACCACTCGGCTGATTCTTCTTCAATATGCGCTTCACCAACATGCAGTGTTTCCTTGATTGAATTAGCTCTCACACCAATATTTGCGCCTAGAGCCTTTGCATTGAGGGCTATCTGAAAATGGCTTTGGCGCTGAAGTTGTATGTGAATGTGGAGTTGGTGGCATGTGAAACCCGCATGTGGAGCATTCGTTTGTGTGGGATGCTCTACCAGGTTCATTTCTACATAATGCACTCAAAGTGCATTAAGCCTAGAGTGTGAAAACTGAGTTTCCTTGAGAGCTGCTTGGAAGCCTGATGGTGTGTGAAGTTAGTGAGCCAAATGGAGTTGTTCGCCCACAAGAACCACTCGGCTGATTCTTCTTCAATATGCGCTTCACCAACATGCAGTGTTTCCTTGATTGAATTAGCTCTCACACCAATATTTGCACCTAGAGCCTTTGCATTGAGGGCTATCTGAAAATGGCTTTGGCGCTGAAGTTGTCTGTGAATGTGGAGTTGGTGGCATGTGAAACCCGCCTGTGGAGCATTGGTTTGTGTGGGATGCTCTACCAGGTGCATTCCTAGATAATGCACTCAAAGGGCATTAAGCCTAGAGTGTGAAAACTGAGTTTCCTTGAGAGCTGCATGGAAGCCTGATGGTGTGTGAAGTTAGTGAGCCAAATGGAGTTGTTCTCCCACAAGAACCACTCGGCTGATTCTTCTTCAATATGCGCTTCACCAACATGCAGTGTTTCCTTGATTGAATTAGCTCTCACACCAATATTTGCGCCTAGAGCCTTTGCATTGAGGGCTATCTGAAAATGGCTTTGGCGCTGAAGTTGTCTGTGAATGTGCAGTTCGTGGCATGTGAAACCCGCCTGTGGAGCATTCGTTTGTGTGGGATGCTCTACCAGGTTCTTTCCTACATAATGCACTCAAAGGGCATTAATCCTAGAGTGTGAAAACTGAGTTTCCTTGAGAGCTGCATGGAAGCCTGATGGTGTGTGAAGTTAGTGAGCCAAATGGTGTTGTTCTCCCACAAGAACCACTCGGCTGATTCTTCTTCAATATGCGCTTCACCAACATGCAGTGTTTCCTTGGTTGAATTAGCTCTCACACCAATATTTGCACCTAGAGCCTTTGCATTGAGGGCTATCTGAAAATGGCTTTGGCGCTGAAGTTGTCTGTGAATGTGGAGTTGGTGGCATGTGAAACCCGCCTGTGGAGCATTGGTTTGTGTGGGATGCTCTACCAGGTGCATTTCATTCCTAGGCACTCAAAGGGCATTAAGCCTAGAGTGTGAAACCTGAGTTTCCTTCAGAGCTGCATGGAAGCCTGATGGTGTGTGAAGTTAGTGAGCCAAATGGAGTTGTTCTCCCACAAGAACCACTCGCCTGATTCTTCTTCAATATGCGCTTCACCAACATGCAGTGTTTCCTTGATTGAATTAGCTCTCACACCAATATTTTCGCCTAGAGCCTTTGCATTGAGGGCTATCTGAAAATGGCTTTGGCACTGAAGTTGTCTGTGAATGTGGAGTTGGTGGCATGTGAAACCCGCATGTGGAGCATTGGTTTGTGTGGGATGCTCTACCAGGTTCATTCCTACATAATGCACTCAAAGGGCATTAAGCCTAGAGTGTGAAAACTGAGTTTCTTTGAGAGCTGCATGGAACCCTGATGGTGTGTGAAGTTAGTGAGCCAAATGGAGTTGTTCTCCCACAAGAACCACTCGGCTATTTCTTATTCAATATGCGCTTCACCAACATGCAGTGTTTCCTTGATTGAATTAGCTCTCACACCAATATTTGGCCCTGGAGCCTTTGCATTGAGGGCTACCTGAAAACGGCTTTGGCGCTGAAGTTGTCTGTGAATGTGGAGTTGGTGGCATGTGAAACCCGCATGTGGAGCATTGGTTTGTGTGGGATGCTCAAAAAGCTTCATTTCAGTCCTAGGCACTCAAAGGGCATTAAGCCTAGAGTGTGAAAACTGAGTTTCCTTGAGAGCTGCTTGGAAGCCTGATGGTGTGTGAAGTTAGTGAGCCAAATGGAGTTGTTCTCCCACAAGAACCACTCGGCTGATTCTTCTTCAATATGCGCTTCACCAACATGCAGTGTTTCCTTGATTGAATTAGCTCTCACACCAATATTTGCACCTAGAGCCTTTGCATTGAGGGCTATCTGAAAACGGCTTTGGTGCTGAAGTTGTCTGTGAATGTGGAGTTGGTGGCATGTGAAACCCGCCTGTGGAGCATTCGTTTGTGTGGGATGCTCTACCAGGTTCTTTCCTAGATAATGCACTCAAAGGGCATTAAGCCTAGAGTGTGAAAACTGAGTTTCCTTGAGAGCTGCATGGAAGCCTGATGGTGTGTGAAGTTAGTGAGCCAAATGGAGTTGTTCTCCCACAAGAACCACTCGGCTGATTCTTCTTCAATATGCGCTTCACCAACATGCAGTGTTTCCTTGATTGAATTAGCTCTCACACCAATATTTGGGCCTAGATCCTTTGTGTTGAGGGCTATCTGAAAACGGCTTTGGCGCTGAAGTTGTCTGTGAATGTGGAGTTGGTGGCATGTGAAACCCGCATGTGGAGCATTCGTTTGTGTGGGATGCTCTATCAGGTTCATTTCTACATAATGCACTCAAAGTGCATTAAGCCTAGAGTGTGAAAACTGAGTTTCCTTGAGAGCTGCTTGGAAGCCTGATGGTGTGTGAAGTTAGTGAGCCAAATGGAGTTGTTCGCCCACAAGAACCACTCGGCTGATTCTTCTTCAATATGCGCTTCACCAACATGCAGTGTTTCCTTGATTGAATTAGCTCTCACACCAATATTTGGGCCTGGAGCCTTTGCATTGAGGGCTATCTGAAAATGGCTTTGGCGCTGAAGTTGTCTGTGAATGTGGAGTTGGTGGCATGTGAAACCCGCCTGTGGAGCTTTGGTTTGTGTGGGATGCTCTACCAGGTGCATTCCTAGATAATGCACTCAAAGGGCATTAAGCCTAGAGTGTGAAAACTGAGTTTCCTTGAGAGCTGCATGGAAGCCTGATGGTGTGTGAAGTTAGTGAGCCAAATGGAGTTGTTCTCCCACAAGAACCACTCGGCTGATTCTTCTTCAATATGCGCTTCACCAACATGCAGTGTTTCCTTGATTGAATTAGCTCTCACACCAATATTTGCACCTAGAGCCTTTGCATTGAGGGCTATCTGAAAATGGCTTTGGCGCTGAAGTTGTCTGTGAATGTGCAGTTCGTGGCATGTGAAACCCGCCTGTGGAGCATTCGTTTGTGTGGGATGCTCTACCAGGTTCTTTCCTACATAATGCACTCAAAGGGCATTAAGCCTAGAGTGTGAAAACTGAGTTTCCTTGAGAGCTGCATGGAAGCCTGATGGTGTGTGAAGTTAGTGAGCCAAATGGTGTTGTTCTCCCACAAGAACCACTCGGCTGATTCTTCTTCAATATGCGCTTCACCAACATGCAGTGTTTCCTTGGTTGAATTAGCTCTCACACCAATATTTGCACCTAGAGCCTTTGCATTGAGGGCTATCTGAAAATGGCTTTGGCGCTGAAGTTGTCTGTGAATGTGGAGTTGGTGGCATGTGAAACCCGCCTGTGGAGCATTGGTTTGTGTGGGATGCTCTACCAGGTGCATTTCATTACTAGGCACTCAAAGGGCATTAAGCTTAGAGTGTGAAAACTGAGTTTCCTTGAGAGCTGCATGGAAGCCTGATGGTGTGTGAAGTTAGTGAGCCAAATGGAGTTGTTCTCCCACAAGAACCACTCGGCTGATTCTTCTTCAATATGCGCTTCACCAACATGCAGTGTTTCCTTGATTGAATTAGCTCTCACACCAATATTTTCGCCTAGAGCCTTTGCATTGAGGGCTATCTGAAAATGGCTTTGGCACTGAAGTTGTCTGTGAATGTGGAGTTGGTGGCATATGAAACCCGCATGTGGAGCATTGGTTTGTGTGGGATGCTCTACCAGGTTCATTCCTACATAATGCACTCAAAGGGCATTAAGCCTAGAGTGTGAAACCTGAGTTTCCTTGAGAGCTGCATGGAAGCCTGATGGTGTGTGAAGTTAGTGAGCCAAATGGAGTTGTTCTCCCACAAGAACCACTCGGCTATTTCTTATTCAATATGCGCTTCACCAACATGCAGTGTTTCCTTGATTGAATTAGCTCTCACACCAATATTTGGCCCTGGAGCCTTTGCATTGAGGGCTACCTGAAAACGGCTTTGGCGCTGAGGTTGTCTGTGAATATGGAGTTGGTGGCATGTGAAACCCGCATGTGGAGCATTGGTTTGTGTGGGATGCACAAAAAGCTTCATTTCAGTCCTAGGCACTCAAATGGCATTAAGCCTAGAGTGTGAAAACTGAGTTTCCTTGAGAGCTGCTTGGAAGCCTGATGGTGTGTGAAGTTAGTGAGCCAAATGGAGTTGTTGTCCCACAAGAACCACTCGGCTGATTCTTCTTCAATATGCGCTTCACCAACATGCAGTGTTTCCTTGATTGAATTAGCTCTCACACCAATATTTGCACCTAGAGCCTTTGCATTGAGGGCTATCTGAAAACGGCTTTGGCGCTGAAGTTGTCTGTGAATGTGGAGTTGGTGGCATGTGAAACCCGAATGTGGAGCATTCGTTTGTGTGGGATGCTCTACCAGGTTCTTTCCTAGATAATGCACTCAAAGGGCATTAAGCCTAGAGTGTGAAAACTGAGTTTCCTTGAGAGCTGCATGGAAGCCTGATGGTGTGTGAAGTTAGTGAGCCAAATGGAGTTGTTGTCCCACAAGAACCACTCGGCTGATTCTTCTTCAATATGCGCTTCACCAACATGCAGTGTTTCCTTGATTGAATTAGCTCTCACACCAATATTTGCGCCTAGAGCCTTTGCATTGAGGGCTATCTGAAAATGGCTTTGGCGCTGAAGTTGTCTGTGAATGTGGAGTTGGTGGCATGTGAAACCCGCCTGTGGAGCATTCGTTTGTGTGGGATGCTCTACCAGGTTCTTTCCTACATAATGCACTCAAAGGGCATTAAGCCTAGAGTGTGAAAACTGAGTTTCCTTGAGAGCTGCTTGGAAGCCTGATGGTGTGTGAAGTTAGTGAGCCAAATGGAGTTGTTCTCCCACAAGAACCACTCGGCTGATTCTTCTTCAATATGCGCTTCACCAACATGCAGTGTTTCCTTGATTGAATTAGCTCTCACACCAATATTTGCACCTAGAGCCTTTGCATTGAGGGCTATCTGAAAATGGCTTTGGCGCTGAAGTTGTCTGTGAATGTGGAGTTGGTGGCATGTGAAACCCGCCTGTGGAGCTTTGGTTTGTGTGGGATGCTCTACCAGGTGCATTCTTAGATAATGCACTCAAAGGGCATTAAGCCTAGAGTGTGAAAACTGAGTTTCCTTGAGAGCTGCATGGAAGCCTGATGGTGTGTGAAGTTAGTGAGCCAAATGGAGTTGTTCTCCCACAAGAACCACTCAGCTGATTCTTCTTCAATATGCGCTTCACCAACATGCAGTGTTTCCTTGATTGAATTAGCTCTCACACCAATATTTGGGCCTAGAGCCTTTGCATTGAGGGCTATCTGAAAATGGCTTTGGCGCTGAAGTTGTCTGTGAATGTGGAGTTGGTGGCATGTGAAACCCGCCTGTGGAGCATTCGTTTGTGTGGGATGCTCTACCAGGTTCTTTCCTACATAATGCACTCAAAGGGCATTAAGCCTAGAGTGTGAAAACTGAGTTTCCTTGAGAGCTGCATGGAAGCCTGATGGTGTGTGAAGTTAGTGAGCCAAATGGAGTTGTTGTAACACAAGAACCACTCGGCTGATTCTTCTTCAATATGCGCTTCACCAACATGCAGTGTTTCCTTGATTGAATTAGCTCTCACACCAATATTTGCTCCTAGAGCCTTTGCATTGAGGGCTATCTGAAAATGGCTTTGGCGCTGAAGTTGTCTGTGAATGTGGAGTTGGTGGCATGTGAAACCCGCCTGTGGAGGTTTCGTTTGTGTGGGATGCTCTACCAGGTTCTTTCCTACATAATGCACTCAAAGGGCATTAAGCCTAGAGTGTGAAAACTGAGTTTCCTTGAGAGCTGCATGGAAGCCTGATGGTGTGTGAAGTTAGTGAGCCAAATGGTGTTGTTCTCCCACAAGAACCACTCGCCTGATTCTTCTTCAATATGCGCTTCACCAACATGCAGTGTTTCCTTGGTTGAATTAGCTCTCACACCAATATTTGCACCTAGAGCCTTTGCATTGAGGGCTATCTGAAAATGGCTTTGGCGCTGAAGTTGTCTGTGAATGTGGAGTTGGTGGCATGTGAAACCCGCCTGTGGAGCATTGGTTTGTGTGGGATGCTCTACCAGGTGCATTTCATTCCTAGGCACTCAAAGGGCATTAAGCCTAGAGTGTGAAAACTGAGTTTCCTTGAGAGCTGCATGGAAGCCTGATGGTGTGTGAAGTTAGTGAGCCAAATGGAGTTGTTCTCCCACAAGAACCACTCGGCTGATTCTTCTTCAATATGCGCTTCACCAACATGCAGTGTTTCCTTGATTGAATTAGCTCTCACACCAATATTTTCGCCTAGAGCCTTTGCATTGAGGGCTATCTGAAAATGGCTTTGGCACTGAAGTTGTCTGTGAATGTGGAGTTGGTGGCATGTGAAACCCGCATGTGGAGCATTGGTTTGTGTGGGATGCTCTACCAGGTTCATTCCTACATAATGCACTCAAAGGGCATTAAGCCTAGAGTGTGAAACCTGAGTTTCCTTGAGAGCTGCATGGAACCCTGATGGTGTGTGAAGTTAGTGAGCCAAATGGAGTTGTTCTCCCACAAGAACCACTCGGCTGATTCTTCTTCAATATGCGCTTCACCAACATGCAGTGTTTCCTTGATTGAATTAGCTCTCACACCAATATTTGGCCCTGGAGCCTTTGCATTGAGGGCTACCTGAAAACGGCTTTGGCGCTGAGGTTGTCTGTGAATATGGAGTTGGTGGCATGTGAAACCCGCATGTGGAGCATTGGTTTGTGTGGGATGCTCAAAAAGCTTCATTTCAGTCCTAGGCACTCAAAGGGCATTAAGCCTAGAGTGTGAAAACTGAGTTTCCTTCAGAGCTGCATGGAAGCCTGATGGTGTGTGAAGTTAGTGAGCCAAATGGAGTTGTTCTCCCACAAGAACCACTCGGCTGATCCTTCTTCAATATGCGCTTCACCAACATGCAGTGTTTCCTTGATTGAATTAGCTCTCACACCAATATTTGCACCTAGAGCCTTTGCATTGAGGGCTATCTGAAAATGGCTTTGGCGCTGAAGTTGTCTGTGAATGTGGAGTTGGTGGCATGTGAAACCCGCATGTGGAGCATTGGTTTGTGTGGGATGCTCTACCAGGTTCTTTCCTACATAATGTACTCAAAGGGCATTAAGCCTAGAGTGTGAAAACTGAAAATCCTTGAGAGCTGCATGGAAGCCTGATGGTGTGTGAAGTTAGTGAGCCAAATGGAGTTGTTCCCCCACAAGAACCACTCGGCTGATTCTTCTTCAATATGCGCTTCACCAACATGCAGTGTTTCCTTGATTGAATTAGCTCTCACACCAATATTTGCGCCTAGAGCCTTTGCATTGAGGGCTATCTGAAAATGGCTTTGGCGCTGAAGTTGTCTGTGAATGTGGAGTTGGTGGCATGTGAAACCCGCATGTGGAGCATTCGTTTGTGTGGGATGCTCTACCAGGTGCATTCCTACATAATGCACTCAAAGGGCATTAAGCCTAGAGTGTGAAAACTGAGTTTCCTTGAGAGCTGCATGGAATCCTGATGGTGTGTGAAGTTAGTGAGCCAAATGGAGGTGTTCTCCCACAAGAACCACTCGGCTGATTCTTCTTCAATATGCGCTTCACCAACATGCAGTGTTTCCTTGATTGAATTAGCTCTCACACCAATATTTGCGCCTAGAGCCTTTGTATTGAGGGCTATCTGAAAATGGCTTTGGCACTGAAGTTGTCTGTGAATGTGGAGTTGGTGGCATGTGAAACCCGCATGTGGAGCATTCGTTTGTGTGGGATGCTCTACCAGGTTCATTTCATTCCTAGGCACTCAAAGGTCATTAAGCCTAGAGTGTGAAAACTGAGTTTCCTTGAGAGCTGCTTGGAAGCCTGATGGTGTGTGAAGTTAGTGAGCCAAATGGAGTTGTTCTCCCACAAGAACCACTCGGCTGATTCTTCTTCAATATGCGCTTCACCAACATGCAGTGTTTCCTTGATTGAATTAGCTCTCACACCAATATTTGCGCCTAGAGCCTTTGCATTGAGGGCTATCTGAAAATGGCTTTGGCGCTGAAGTTGTATGTGAATGTGGAGTTGGTGGCATGTGAAACCCGCATGTGGAGCATTCGTTTGTGTGGGATGCTCTACCAGGTTCATTTCTACATAATGCACTCAAAGTGCATTAAGCCTAGAGTGTGAAAACTGAGTTTCCTTGAGAGCTGCTTGGAAGCCTGATGGTGTGTGAAGTTAGTGAGCCAAATGGAGTTGTTCGCCCACAAGAACCACTCGGCTGATTCTTCTTCAATATGCGCTTCACCAACATGCAGTGTTTCCTTGATTGAATTAGCTCTCACACCAATATTTGCACCTAGAGCCTTTGCATTGAGGGCTATCTGAAAATGGCTTTGGCGCTGAAGTTGTCTGTGAATGTGGAGTTGGTGGCATGTGAAACCCGCCTGTGGAGCATTGGTTTGTGTGGGATGCTCTACCAGGTGCATTCCTAGATAATGCACTCAAAGGGCATTAAGCCTAGAGTGTGAAAACTGAGTTTCCTTGAGAGCTGCATGGAAGCCTGATGGTGTGTGAAGTTAGTGAGCCAAATGGAGTTGTTCTCCCACAAGAACCACTCGGCTGATTCTTCTTCAATATGCGCTTCACCAACATGCAGTGTTTCCTTGATTGAATTAGCTCTCACACCAATATTTGCGCCTAGAGCCTTTGCATTGAGGGCTATCTGAAAATGGCTTTGGCGCTGAAGTTGTCTGTGAATGTGCAGTTCGTGGCATGTGAAACCCGCCTGTGGAGCATTCGTTTGTGTGGGATGCTCTACCAGGTTCTTTCCTACATAATGCACTCAAAGGGCATTAATCCTAGAGTGTGAAAACTGAGTTTCCTTGAGAGCTGCATGGAAGCCTGATGGTGTGTGAAGTTAGTGAGCCAAATGGTGTTGTTCTCCCACAAGAACCACTCGGCTGATTCTTCTTCAATATGCGCTTCACCAACATGCAGTGTTTCCTTGGTTGAATTAGCTCTCACACCAATATTTGCACCTAGAGCCTTTGCATTGAGGGCTATCTGAAAATGGCTTTGGCGCTGAAGTTGTCTGTGAATGTGGAGTTGGTGGCATGTGAAACCCGCCTGTGGAGCATTGGTTTGTGTGGGATGCTCTACCAGGTGCATTTCATTCCTAGGCACTCAAAGGGCATTAAGCCTAGAGTGTGAAACCTGAGTTTCCTTCAGAGCTGCATGGAAGCCTGATGGTGTGTGAAGTTAGTGAGCCAAATGGAGTTGTTCTCCCACAAGAACCACTCGCCTGATTCTTCTTCAATATGCGCTTCACCAACATGCAGTGTTTCCTTGATTGAATTAGCTCTCACACCAATATTTTCGCCTAGAGCCTTTGCATTGAGGGCTATCTGAAAATGGCTTTGGCACTGAAGTTGTCTGTGAATGTGGAGTTGGTGGCATGTGAAACCCGCATGTGGAGCATTGGTTTGTGTGGGATGCTCTACCAGGTTCATTCCTACATAATGCACTCAAAGGGCATTAAGCCTAGAGTGTGAAAACTGAGTTTCTTTGAGAGCTGCATGGAACCCTGATGGTGTGTGAAGTTAGTGAGCCAAATGGAGTTGTTCTCCCACAAGAACCACTCGGCTATTTCTTATTCAATATGCGCTTCACCAACATGCAGTGTTTCCTTGATTGAATTAGCTCTCACACCAATATTTGGCCCTGGAGCCTTTGCATTGAGGGCTACCTGAAAACGGCTTTGGCGCTGAAGTTGTCTGTGAATGTGGAGTTGGTGGCATGTGAAACCCGCATGTGGAGCATTGGTTTGTGTGGGATGCTCAAAAAGCTTCATTTCAGTCCTAGGCACTCAAAGGGCATTAAGCCTAGAGTGTGAAAACTGAGTTTCCTTGAGAGCTGCTTGGAAGCCTGATGGTGTGTGAAGTTAGTGAGCCAAATGGAGTTGTTCTCCCACAAGAACCACTCGGCTGATTCTTCTTCAATATGCGCTTCACCAACATGCAGTGTTTCCTTGATTGAATTAGCTCTCACACCAATATTTGCACCTAGAGCCTTTGCATTGAGGGCTATCTGAAAACGGCTTTGGTGCTGAAGTTGTCTGTGAATGTGGAGTTGGTGGCATGTGAAACCCGCCTGTGGAGCATTCGTTTGTGTGGGATGCTCTACCAGGTTCTTTCCTAGATAATGCACTCAAAGGGCATTAAGCCTAGAGTGTGAAAACTGAGTTTCCTTGAGAGCTGCATGGAAGCCTGATGGTGTGTGAAGTTAGTGAGCCAAATGGAGTTGTTCTCCCACAAGAACCACTCGGCTGATTCTTCTTCAATATGCGCTTCACCAACATGCAGTGTTTCCTTGATTGAATTAGCTCTCACACCAATATTTGGGCCTAGATCCTTTGTGTTGAGGGCTATCTGAAAACGGCTTTGGCGCTGAAGTTGTCTGTGAATGTGGAGTTGGTGGCATGTGAAACCCGCATGTGGAGCATTCGTTTGTGTGGGATGCTCTATCAGGTTCATTTCTACATAATGCACTCAAAGTGCATTAAGCCTAGAGTGTGAAAACTGAGTTTCCTTGAGAGCTGCTTGGAAGCCTGATGGTGTGTGAAGTTAGTGAGCCAAATGGAGTTGTTCGCCCACAAGAACCACTCGGCTGATTCTTCTTCAATATGCGCTTCACCAACATGCAGTGTTTCCTTGATTGAATTAGCTCTCACACCAATATTTGGGCCTGGAGCCTTTGCATTGAGGGCTATCTGAAAATGGCTTTGGCGCTGAAGTTGTCTGTGAATGTGGAGTTGGTGGCATGTGAAACCCGCCTGTGGAGCTTTGGTTTGTGTGGGATGCTCTACCAGGTGCATTCCTAGATAATGCACTCAAAGGGCATTAAGCCTAGAGTGTGAAAACTGAGTTTCCTTGAGAGCTGCATGGAAGCCTGATGGTGTGTGAAGTTAGTGAGCCAAATGGAGTTGTTCTCCCACAAGAACCACTCGGCTGATTCTTCTTCAATATGCGCTTCACCAACATGCAGTGTTTCCTTGATTGAATTAGCTCTCACACCAATATTTGCACCTAGAGCCTTTGCATTGAGGGCTATCTGAAAATGGCTTTGGCGCTGAAGTTGTCTGTGAATGTGCAGTTCGTGGCATGTGAAACCCGCCTGTGGAGCATTCGTTTGTGTGGGATGCTCTACCAGGTTCTTTCCTACATAATGCACTCAAAGGGCATTAAGCCTAGAGTGTGAAAACTGAGTTTCCTTGAGAGCTGCATGGAAGCCTGATGGTGTGTGAAGTTAGTGAGCCAAATGGTGTTGTTCTCCCACAAGAACCACTCGGCTGATTCTTCTTCAATATGCGCTTCACCAACATGCAGTGTTTCCTTGGTTGAATTAGCTCTCACACCAATATTTGCACCTAGAGCCTTTGCATTGAGGGCTATCTGAAAATGGCTTTGGCGCTGAAGTTGTCTGTGAATGTGGAGTTGGTGGCATGTGAAACCCGCCTGTGGAGCATTGGTTTGTGTGGGATGCTCTACCAGGTGCATTTCATTCCTAGGCACTCAAAGGGCATTAAGCCTAGAGTGTGAAAACTGAGTTTCCTTCAGAGCTGCATGGAAGCCTGATGGTGTGTGAAGTTAGTGAGCCAAATGGAGTTGTTCTCCCACAAGAACCACTCGGCTGATCCTTCTTCAATATGCGCTTCACCAACATGCAGTGTTTCCTTGATTGAATTAGCTCTCACACCAATATTTGCACCTAGAGCCTTTGCATTGAGGGCTATCTGAAAATGGCTTTGGCGCTGAAGTTGTCTGTGAATGTGGAGTTGGTGGCATGTGAAACCCGCATGTGGAGCATTGGTTTGTGTGGGATGCTCTACCAGGTTCTTTCCTACATAATGTACTCAAAGGGCATTAAGCCTAGAGTGTGAAAACTGAAAATCCTTGAGAGCTGCATGGAAGCCTGATGGTGTGTGAAGTTAGTGAGCCAAATGGAGTTGTTCCCCCACAAGAACCACTCGGCTGATTCTTCTTCAATATGCGCTTCACCAACATGCAGTGTTTCCTTGATTGAATTAGCTCTCACACCAATATTTGCGCCTAGAGCCTTTGCATTGAGGGCTATCTGAAAATGGCTTTGGCGCTGAAGTTGTCTGTGAATGTGGAGTTGGTGGCATGTGAAACCCGCATGTGGAGCATTCGTTTGTGTGGGATGCTCTACCAGGTGCATTCCTACATAATGCACTCAAAGGGCATTAAGCCTAGAGTGTGAAAACTGAGTTTCCTTGAGAGCTGCATGGAATCCTGATGGTGTGTGAAGTTAGTGAGCCAAATGGAGGTGTTCTCCCACAAGAACCACTCGGCTGATTCTTCTTCAATATGCGCTTCACCAACATGCAGTGTTTCCTTGATTGAATTAGCTCTCACACCAATATTTGCGCCTAGAGCCTTTGTATTGAGGGCTATCTGAAAATGGCTTTGGCACTGAAGTTGTCTGTGAATGTGGAGTTGGTGGCATGTGAAACCCGCATGTGGAGCATTCGTTTGTGTGGGATGCTCTACCAGGTTCATTTCATTCCTAGGCACTCAAAGGTCATTAAGCCTAGAGTGTGAAAACTGAGTTTCCTTGAGAGCTGCTTGGAAGCCTGATGGTGTGTGAAGTTAGTGAGCCAAATGGAGTTGTTCTCCCACAAGAACCACTCGGCTGATTCTTCTTCAATATGCGCTTCACCAACATGCAGTGTTTCCTTGATTGAATTAGCTCTCACACCAATATTTGCGCCTAGAGCCTTTGCATTGAGGGCTATCTGAAAATGGCTTTGGCGCTGAAGTTGTATGTGAATGTGGAGTTGGTGGCATGTGAAACCCGCATGTGGAGCATTCGTTTGTGTGGGATGCTCTACCAGGTTCATTTCTACATAATGCACTCAAAGTGCATTAAGCCTAGAGTGTGAAAACTGAGTTTCCTTGAGAGCTGCTTGGAAGCCTGATGGTGTGTGAAGTTAGTGAGCCAAATGGAGTTGTTCCCCCACAAGAACCACTCGGCTGATTCTTCTTCAATATGCGCTTCACCAACATGCAGTGTTTCCTTGATTGAATTAGCTCTCACACCAATATTTGCGCCTAGAGCCTTTGCATTGAGGGCTATCTGAAAATGGCTTTGGCGCTGAAGTTGTCTGTGAATGTGGAGTTGGTGGCATGTGAAACCCGCATGTGGAGCATTCGTTTGTGTGGGATGCTCTACCAGGTGCATTCCTACATAATGCACTCAAAGGGCATTAAGCCTAGAGTGTGAAAACTGAGTTTCCTTGAGAGCTGCATGGAATCCTGATGGTGTGTGAAGTTAGTGAGCCAAATGGAGGTGTTCTCCCACAAGAACCACTCGGCTGATTCTTCTTCAATATGCGCTTCACCAACATGCAGTGTTTCCTTGATTGAATTAGCTCTCACACCAATATTTGCGCCTAGAGCCTTTGTATTGAGGGCTATCTGAAAATGGCTTTGGCACTGAAGTTGTCTGTGAATGTGGAGTTGGTGGCATGTGAAACCCGCATGTGGAGCATTCGTTTGTGTGGGATGCTCTACCAGGTTCATTTCATTCCTAGGCACTCAAAGGTCATTAAGCCTAGAGTGTGAAAACTGAGTTTCCTTGAGAGCTGCTTGGAAGCCTGATGGTGTGTGAAGTTAGTGAGCCAAATGGAGTTGTTCTCCCACAAGAACCACTCGGCTGATTCTTCTTCAATATGCGCTTCACCAACATGCAGTGTTTCCTTGATTGAATTAGCTCTCACACCAATATTTGCGCCTAGAGCCTTTGCATTGAGGGCTATCTGAAAATGGCTTTGGCGCTGAAGTTGTATGTGAATGTGGAGTTGGTGGCATGTGAAACCCGCATGTGGAGCATTCGTTTGTGTGGGATGCTCTACCAGGTTCATTTCTACATAATGCACTCAAAGTGCATTAAGCCTAGAGTGTGAAAACTGAGTTTCCTTGAGAGCTGCTTGGAAGCCTGATGGTGTGTGAAGTTAGTGAGCCAAATGGAGTTGTTCGCCCACAAGAACCACTCGGCTGATTCTTCTTCAATATGCGCTTCACCAACATGCAGTGTTTCCTTGATTGAATTAGCTCTCACACCAATATTTGGCCCTGGAGCCTTTGCATTGAGGGCTACCTGAAAACGGCTTTGGCGCTGAGGTTGTCTGTGAATATGGAGTTGGTGGCATGTGAAACCCGCATGTGGAGCATTGGTTTGTGTGGGATGCTCTACCAGGTTCATTTCAGTCCTAGGCACTCAAAGGGCATTAAGCCTAGAGTGTGAAAACTGAGTTTCCTTGAGAGCTGCTTGGAAGCCTGATGGTGTGTGAAGTTAGTGAGCCAAATGGAGTTGTTCCCCCACAAGAACCACTCGGCTGATTCTTCTTCAATATGCGCTTCACCAACATGCAGTGTTTCCTTGATTGAATTAGCTCTCACACCAATATTTGCACCTAGAGCCTTTGCATTGAGGGCTATCTGAAAATGGCTTTGGCGCTGAAGTTGTCTGTGAATGTGGAGTTGGTGGCATGTGAAACCCGCCTGT
The DNA here is from genome assembly GCF_030435755.1 of Ochotona princeps. Lineage (NCBI taxonomy): Eukaryota > Metazoa > Chordata > Mammalia > Lagomorpha > Ochotonidae > Ochotona > Ochotona princeps. The sequence goes on from NW_026698245.1 coordinate 131,984, forward strand.
GGAGCATTGGTTTGTGTGGGATGCTCTACCAGGTGCATTCCTAGATAATGCACTCAAAGGGCATTAAGCCTAGAGTGTGAAAACTGAGTTTCCTTGAGAGCTGCATGGAAGCCTGATGGTGTGTGAAGTTAGTGAGCCAAATGGAGTTGTTCTCCCACAAGAACCACTCGGCTGATTCTTCTTCAATATGCGCTTCACCAACATGCAGTGTTTCCTTGATTGAATTAGCTCTCACACCAATATTTGCGCCTAGAGCCTTTGCATTGAGGGCTATCTGAAAATGGCTTTGGCGCTGAAGTTGTCTGTGAATGTGCAGTTCGTGGCATGTGAAACCCGCCTGTGGAGCATTCGTTTGTGTGGGATGCTCTACCAGGTTCTTTCCTACATAATGCACTCAAAGGGCATTAAGCCTAGAGTGTGAAAACTGAGTTTCCTTGAGAGCTGCATGGAAGCCTGATGGTGTGTGAAGTTAGTGAGCCAAATGGAGTTGTTCTCCCACAAGAACCACTCGGCTGATTCTTCTTCAATATGCGCTTCACCAACATGCAGTGTTTCCTTGATTGAATTAGCTCTCACACCAATATTTGCTCCTAGAGCCTTTGCATTGAGGGCTATCTGAAAATGGCTTTGGCGCTGAAGTTGTCTGTGAATGTGGAGTTGGTGGCATGTGAAACCCGCATGTGGAGCATTCGTTTGTGTGGGATGCTTTACCAGGTTCTTTCCTACATAATGCACTCAAAGGGCATTAAGCCTAGAGTGTGAAAACTGAGTTTCCTTGAGAGCTGCATGGAAGCCTGATGGTGTGTGAAGTTAGTGAGCCAAATGGTGTTGTTCTCCCACAAGAACCACTCGGCTGATTCTTCTTCAATATGCGCTTCACCAACATGCAGTGTTTCCTTGGTTGAATTAGCTCTCACACAAATATTTGCACCTAGAGCCTTTGCATTGAGGGCTATCTGAAAATGGCTTTGGCGCTGAAGTTGTCTGTGAATGTGGAGTTGGTGGCAAGTGAAACCCGCCTGTGGAGCATTGGTTTGTGTGGGATGCTCTACCAGGTGCATTTCATTCCTAGGCACTCAAAGGGCATTAAGCCTAGAGTGTGAAAACTGAGTTTCCTTGAGAGCTGCATGGAAGCCTGATGGTGTGTGAAGTTAGTGAGCCAAATGGAGTTGTTCTCCCACAAGAACCACTCGGCTGATTCTTCTTCAATATGCGCTTCACCAACATGCAGTGTTTCCTTGATTGAATTAGCTCTCACACCAATATTTTCGCCTAGAGCCTTTGCATTGAGGGCTATCTGAAAATGGCTTTGGCACTGAAGTTGTCTGTGAATGTGGAGTTGGTGGCATGTGAAACCCGCATGTGGAGCATTGGTTTGTGTGGGATGCTCTACCAGGTTCATTCCTACATAATGCACTCAAAGGGCATTAAGCCTAGAGTGTGAAACCTGAGTTTCCTTGAGAGCTGCATGGAACCCTGATGGTGTGTGAAGTTAGTGAGCCAAATGGAGTTGTTCTCCCACAAGAACCACTCGGCTGATTCTTCTTCAATATGCGCTTCACCAACATGCAGTGTTTCCTTGATTGAATTAGCTCTCACACCAATATTTGGCCCTGGAGCCTTTGCATTGAGGGCTACCTGAAAACGGCTTTGGCGCTGAGGTTGTCTGTGAATATGGAGTTGGTGGCATGTGAAACCCGCATGTGGAGCATTGGTTTGTGTGGGATGCTCAAAAAGCTTCATTTCAGTCCTAGGCACTCAAAGGGCATTAAGCCTAGAGTGTGAAAACTGAGTTTCCTTGAGAGCTGCTTGGAAGCCTGATGGTGTGTGAAGTTAGTGAGCCAAATGGAGTTGTTCTCCCACAAGAACCACTCGGCTGATTCTTCTTCAATATGCGCTTCACCAACATGCAGTGTTTCCTTGATTGAATTAGCTCTCACACCAATATTTGCACCTAGAGCCTTTGCATTGAGGGCTATCTGAAAACGGCTTTGGCGCTGAAGTTGTCTGTGAATGTGGAGTTGGTGGCATGTGAAACCCGCCTGTGGAGCATTCGTTTGTGTGGGATGCTTACCAGGTTCTTTCCTAGATAATGCACTCAAAGGGCATTAAGCCTAGAGTGTGAAAACTGAGTTTCCTTGAGAGCTGCATGGAAGCCTGATGGTGTGTGAAGTTAGTGAGCCAAATGGAGTTGTTGTCCCACAAGAACCACTCGGCTGATTCTTCTTCAATATGCGCTTCACCAACATGCAGTGTTTCCTTGATTGAATTAGCTCTCACACCAATATTTGCGCCTAGAGCCTTTGCATTGAGGGCTATCTGAAAATGGCTTTGGCGCTGAAGTTGTCTGTGAATGTGGAGTTGGTGGCATGTGAAACCCGCATGTGGAGCATTCGTTTGTGTGGGATGCTCTACCAGGTTCTTTCCTACATAATGCACTCAAAGGGCATTAAGCCTAGAGTGTGAAAACTGAGTTTCCTTGAGAGCTGCATGGAAGCCTGATGGTGTGTGAAGTTAGTGAGCCAAATGGAGTTGTTCTCCCACAAGAACCACTCGGCTGATTCTTCTTCAATATGCGCTTCACCAACATGCAGTGTTTCCTTGATTGAATTAGCTCTCACACCAATATTTGCGCCTAGAGCCTTTGCATTGAGGGCTATCTGAAAATGGCTTTGGCGCTGAAGTTGTCTGTGAATGTGGAGTTGGTGGCATGTGAAACCCGCCTGTGGAGCATTGGTTCGTGTGGGATGCTCTACCAGAATCTTTCCTACATATTGCACTCAAAGGGCATTAAGCCTAGAGTGTGAAAACTGAGTTTCTTGAGAGCTGCTTGGAAGCCTGATGGTGTGTGAAGTTAGTGAGCCAAATGCAGTTGTTGTCCCACAAGAACCACTCGCCTGATTCTTCTTCAATATGCGCTTCACCAACATGCAGTGTTTCCTTGATTGAATTAGCTCTCACACCAATATTTGCGCCTAGATCCTTTGCATTGAGGGCTATCTGAAAATGGCTTTGGCGCTGAAGTTGTCTGTGAATGTGGAGTTGGTGGCATGTGAAACCCGCATGTGGAGCATTGGTTTGTGTGGGATGCTCACCAAGCTGCATTTCATTCCTAGGCACTCAAAGGGCATTAAGCCTAGAGTGTGAAAACTGAGTTTCCTTGAGAGCTGCTTGGAAGCCTGATGGTGTGTGAAGTTAGTGAGCCAAATGGAGTTGTTCTCCCACAAGAACCACTCGGCTGATTCTTCTTCAATATGCGCTTCACCAACATGCAGTGTTTCCTTGATTGAATTAGCTCTCACACCAATATTTGCACCTAGAGCCTTTGCATTGAGGGCTATCTGAAAATGGCTTTGGCGCTGAAGTTGTCTGTGAATGTGGAGTTGGTGGCATGTGAAACCCGCATGTGGAGCATTGGTTTGTGTGGGATGCTCTACCAGGTTCATTCCTAGATAATGCACTCAAAGGGCATTAAGCCTAGAGTGTGAAAACTGAGTTTCCTTGAGAGCTGCATGGAAGCCTGATGGTGTGTGAAGTTAGTGAGCCAAAATGGAGTTGTTCTCCCACAAGAACCACTCGGCTGATTCTTCTTCAATATGCGCTTCACCAACATGCAGTGTTTCCTTGATTGAATTAGCTCTCACACCAATATTTGCGCCTAGAGCCTTTGCATTGAGGGCTATCTGAAACTGGCTTTGGCTCTGAAGTTGTCTGTGAATGTGGAGTTGGTGGCATGTGAAACCCGCATGTGGAGCATTGGTTTGTGTGGCATGCTCTACCAGGTGCATTTCATTCCTAGGCACTCAAAGGGCATTAAGCCTAGAGTGTGAAAACTGAGTTTCCTTGAGAGCTGCATGGAAGCCTGATGGTGTGTGAAGTTAGTGAGCCAAATGGAGTTGTTCTCCCACAAGAACCACTCGCCTGATTCTTCTTCAATATGCGCTTCACCAACATGCAGTGTTTCCTTGATTGAATTAGCTCTCACACCAATATTTGGGCCTAGAGCCTTTGCATTGAGGGCTATCTGAAAATGTCTTTGGCGCTGAAGTTGTCTGTGAATGTGGAGTTGGTGGCATGTGAAACCCGCCTGCGGATCATTCGTTTGTGTGGGATGCTCTATCAGGTTCTTTCCTACATAATGCACTCAAAGGGCATTAAGCCTAGAGTGTAAAAACTGAGTTTCCTTGAGAGCTGCTTGGAAGCCTGATGGTGTGTGAAGTTAGTGAGCCAAATGGAGTTGTTCTCCCACAAGAACCACGCGGCTGAGTCTTCTTCAATATGCGCTTCACCAACATGCAGTGTTTCCTTGATTGAATTAGCTCTCACACCAATATTTGTGCCTAGAGCCTTTGCATTGGGAGCCATCTGAAAATGGCTTTTTCGCTGAAGTTGTCTGTGAATGTGGAGTTGGTGGCATGTGAAACCCGCATGTGGAGCATTGGTTCGTGTGGGATGCTCTACCAGGTGCATTTCATTCCTAGGCACTCAAAGGCATTAAGCCTAGAGTGTGAAAACTGAGTTTCCTTGAGAGCTGCATGGAGGCCTGATGTTGTGTGAAGTTAGTGAGTCAAATGGAGTTGTTCTCCCACAAGAACCACTTGCCTGATTCTTCTTCATTATGCGCTTCACCAACATGCAGTGTTTCCTTGATTGAATTAGCTCTCACACCAATATTTGGGCCTAGATCCTTTGCATTGAGGGCTATCTGAAAATGGCTTTGGCGCTGAAGTTGTCTGTGAATGTGGAGTTGGTGGCATGTGAAACCCGCATGTGGAGCATTGGTTTGTGTGGGATGCTCTATCAGGTTCATTCCTACATAATGCACTCAAAGGGCATTAAGCCTAGAGTGTGAAAACTGAGTTTCCTTGAGAGCTGCTTGGAAGCCTGATGGTGTGTGAAGTTAGTGAGCCAAATGGAGTTGTTCTCCCACAAGAACCACTCGGCTGATTCTTCTTCAATATGCGCTTCACCAACATGCAGTGTTTCCTTGATTGAATTAGCTCTCACACCAATATTTGCACCTAGAGCCTTTGCATTGAGGGCTATCTGAAAATGGCTTTGGCGCTGAAGTTGTCTGTGAATGTGGAGTTGGTGGCATGTGAAACCCGCATGTGGAGCATTGGTTTGTGTGGGATGCTCTACCAGGTTCATTCCTAGATAATGCACTCAAAGGGCATTAAGCCTAGAGTGTGAAAACTGAGTTTCCTTGAGAGCTGCATGGAAGCCTGATGGTGTGTGAAGTTAGTGAGCCAAAATGGAGTTGTTCTCCCACAAGAACCACTCGGCTGATTCTTCTTCAATATGCGCTTCACCAACATGCAGTGTTTCCTTGATTGAATTAGCTCTCACACCAATATTTGCGCCTAGAGCCTTTGCATTGAGGGCTATCTGAAAATGGCTTTGGCTCTGAAGTTGTCTGTGAATGTGGAGTTCGTGGCATGTGAAACCCGCATGTGGAGCATTGGTTTGTGTGGCATGCTCTACCAGGTGCATTTCATTCCTAGGCACTCAAAGGGCATTAAGCCTAGAGTGTGAAAACTGAGTTTCCTTGAGAGCTGCATGGAAGCCTGATGGTGTGTGAAGTTAGTGAGCCAAATGGAGTTGTTCTCCCACAAGAACCACTCGCCTGATTCTTCTTCAATATGCGCTTCACCAACATGCAGTGTTTCCTTGATTGAATTAGCTCTCACACCAATATTTGGGCCTAGAGCCTTTGCATTGAGGGCTATCTGAAAATGTCTTTGGCGCTGAAGTTGTCTGTGAATGTGGAGTTGGTGGCATGTGAAACCCGCCTGCGGATCATTCGTTTGTGTGGGATGCTCTATCAGGTTCTTTCATACATAATGCACTCAAAGGGCATTAAGCCTAGAGTGTAAAAACTGAGTTTCCTTGAGAGCTGCTTGGAAGCCTGATGGTGTGTGAAGTTAGTGAGCCAAATGGAGTTGTTCTCCCACAAGAACCACGCGGCTGAGTCTTCTTCAATATGCGCTTCACCAACATGCAGTGTTTCCTTGATTGAATTAGCTCTCACACCAATATTTGCGCCTAGAGCCTTTGCATTGGGAGCCATCTGAAAATGGCTTTTTCGCTGAAGTTGTCTGTGAATGTGGAGTTGGTGGCATGTGAAACCCGCATGTGGAGCATTGGTTCGTGTGGGATGCTCTACCAGGTGCATTTCATTCCTAGGCACTCAAAGGGCATTAAGCCTAGAGTGTGAAAACTGAGTTTCCTTGAGAGCTGCATGGAGGCCTGATGTTGTGTGAAGTTAGTGAGTCAAATGGAGTTGTTCTCCCACAATAACCACTTGCCTGATTCTTCTTCAATATGCGCTTCACCAACATGCAGTGTTTCCTTGATTGAATTAGCTCTCACACCAATATTTGGGCCTAGATCCTTTGTGTTGAGGGCTATCTGAAAATGGCTTTGGCGCTGAAGTTGTCTGTGAATGTGGAGTTGGTGGCATGTGAAAAATGCCTGTGGAGCATTGGTTTGTGTGGGATGCTCTATCAGGTTCATTCCTACATAATGCACTCAAAGGGCATTAAGCCTAGAGTGTGAAAACTGAGTTTCCTTGAGAGCTGCTTGGAAGCCTGATGGTGTGTGAAGTTAGTGAGCCAAATGGAGTTGTTGTCCCACAAGAACCACTCGGCTGATTCTTCTTCAATATGCGCTTCACCAACATGCAGTGTTTCCTTGATTGAATTAGCTCTCACAACAATATTTGCGCCTAGAGCCTTTGCATTGAGAGCTATCTGAAAATGGCTTTGGCGCTGAAGTTGTCTGTGAATGTGGAGTTGGTGGCATGTGAAACCCGCATGTGGAGCATTGCTTTGTGTGGGATGCTCTACCAGGTTCATTCCTACATAATGCACTCAAAGGGCATTAAGCCTAGAGTGTGAAAACTGAGTTTCCTTGAGAGCTGCTTGGAAGCCTGATGGTGTGTGAAGTTAGTGAGCCAAATGGAGTTGTTCTCCCACAAGAACCACTCGGCTGATTCTTCTTCAATATGCGCTTCACCAACATGCAGTGTTTCCTTGATTGAATTAGCTCTCACACCAATATTTGGGCCTAGAGCCTTCGCATTGAGGGCTATCTGAAAATGGCTTTGGCGCTGAAGTTGTCTGTGAATGTGGAGTTGGTGGCATGTGAAACCCGCATGTGGAGCATTGGTTTGTGTGGGATGCTCTACCAGGTTCATTCCTAGATAATGCACTCAAAGGGCGTTAAGCCTAGAGTGTGAAAACTGAGTTTCCTTGAGAGCTGCATGGAAGCCTGATGGTGTGTGAAGTTAGTGAGCCAAATGGAGTTGTTCTCCCACAAGAACCACTCGCCTGATTCTTCTTCAATATGCGCTTCACCAACATGCAGTGTTTCCTTGATTGAATTAGCTCTCACACCAATATTTGGGCCTGGTGTCTTTGCATTGAGGGCTACCTGAAAACGGCTTTGGCGCTGAAGTTGTCTGTGAATGTGGAGTTGGTGGCATGTGAAACCCGCATGTGGAGCATTGCTTTGTGTGATAAGCTCACCAAGCTTCATTTCAGTCCTAGGCACTCAAAGGACATTAAGCCTAGAGTGTGAAAACTGAGTTTCCTTGAGAGCTGCTTGGAAGCCTGATGGTGTGTGAAGTTAGTGAGCCAAATGGAGTTGTTCGCCCACAAGAACCACTTGGCTGATTCTTCTTCAATATGCGCTTCACCAACATGCAGTGTTTCCTTGATTGAATTAGCTCTCACACCAATATTTGCGCCTAGAGCCTTTGTGTTGAGGGCTATCTGAAAACGGCTTTGGCGCTGAAGTTGTCTGTGAATGTGGAGTTGGTGGCATGTGAAACCCGCATGTGGAGCATTCGTTTGTGTGGGATGCTCTATCAGGTTCATTCCTACATAATGCACTCAAAGGGCATTAAGCCTAGAGTGTGAAAACTGAGTTTCCTTGAGAGCTGCTTGGAAGCCTGATGGTGTGTGAAGTTAGTGAGCCAAATGGAGTTGTTCTCCCACAAGAACCACTCGGCTGATTCTTCTTCAATATGCGCTTCACCAACATGCAGTGTTTCCTTGATTGAATTAGCTCTCACACCAATATTTGCGCCTAGAGCCTTTGTATTGAGAGCTATCTGAAAATGGCTTTGGCGCTGAAGTTGTCTGTGAATGTGGAGTTGGTGGCATGTGAAACCCGCATGTGGAGCATTGGTTCGTGTGGGATGCTCTACCAGGTGCATTTCATTCCTAGGCACTCAAAGGACATTAAGCCTAGAGTGTGAAAACTGAGTTTCCTTGAGAGCTGCTTGGAAGCCTGATGGTGTGTGAAGTTAGTGAGCCAAATGGAGTTGTTCTCCCACAAGAACCGCTCGGCTGATTCTTCTTCAATATGCGCTTCACCAACATGCAGTGTTTCCTTGATTGAATTAGCTCTCACACCAATATTTGGGCCTGGAGCCTTTGCATTGAGGGCTACCTGAAAACGGCTTTGGCGCTGAAGTTGTCTGTGAATGTGGAGTTGGTGGCATGTGAAACCCGCATGTGGAGCATTGGTTTGTGTGGGATGCTCACCAAGCTGCATTTCATTCCTAGGCACTCAAAGGGCATTAAGCCTAGAGTGTGAAAACTGAGTTTCCTTGAGAGCTGCATGGAACCCTGATGGTGTGTGAAGTTAGTGAGCCAAATGGAGTTGTTGTCCCACAAGAACCACTCGGCTGATTCTTCTTCAATATGCGCTTCACCAACATGCAGTGTTTCCTTGATTGAATTAGCTCTCACACCAATATTTGGGCCTAGATCCTTTGTGTTGAGGGCTATCTGAAAATGGCTTTGGCGCTGAAGTTGTCTGTGAATGTGGAGTTGGTGGCATGTGAAAAATGCCTGTGGAGCATTGGTTTGTGTGGGATGCTCTATCAGGTTCATTCCTACATAATGCACTCAAAGGGCATTAAGCCTAGAGTGTGAAAACTGAGTTTCCTTGAGAGCTGCTTGGAAGCCTGATGGTGTGTGAAGTTAGTGAGCCAAATGGAGTTGTTCTCCCACAAGAACCACTCGGCTGATTCTTCTTCAATATGCGCTTCACCAACATGCAGTGTTTCCTTGATTGAATTAGCTCTCACACCAATATTTGCGCCTAGAGCCTTTGTATTGAGAGCTATCTGAAAACGGCTTTGGCGCTGAAGTTGTCTGTGAATGTGGAGTTGGTGGCATGTGAAACCCGCATGTGGAGCATTGCTTTGTGTGGGAGGCTCTACCAGCTGCATTTCATTCCTAGGCACTCAAAGGGCATTAAGCCTAGAGTGTGAAAACTGAGTTTCCTTGAGAGCTGCTTGGAAGCCTGATGGTGTGTGAAGTTAGTGAGCCAAATGGAGTTGTTCTCCCACAAGAACCACTCAGCTGATTCTTCTTCAATATGCGCTTCACCAACATGCAGTGTTTCCTTGATTGAATTAGCTCTCACACCAATATTTGGGCCTAGAGCCTTCGCATTGAGGGCTATCTGAAAATGGCTTTGGCGCTGAAGTTGTCTGTGAATGTGGAGTTGGTGGCATGTGAAACCCGCCTGTGGAGCATTGGTTTGTGTGGGATGCTCTACCAGGTTCATTCCTACATAATGCACTCAAAGGGCATTAAGCCTAGAGTGTGAAAACTGAGTTTCCTTGAGAGCTGCTTGGAAGCCTGATGGTGTGTGAAGTTAGTGAGCCAAATGGAGTTGTTGTCCCACAAGAACCACTCGCCTGATTCTTCTTCAATATGCGCTTCACCAACATGCAGTGTTTCCTTGATTGAATTAGCTCTCACACCAATATTTGGGCCTGGTGTCTTTGCATTGAGGGCTACCTGAAAACGGCTTTGGCGCTGAAGTTGTCTGTGAATGTGGAGTTGGTGGCATGTGAAACCCGCATGTGGAGCATTGCTTTGTGTGGGATGCTCTACCAGCTGCATTTCATTCCTAGGCACTCAAAGGGCATTAAGCCTAGAGTGTGAAAACTGAGTTTCCTTGAGAGCTGCTTGGAAGCCTGATGGTGTGTGAAGTTAGTGAGCCAAATGGAGTTGTTCTCCCACAAGAACCACTCGCCTGATTCTTCTTCAATATGCGCTTCACCAACATGCAGTGTTTCCTTGATTGAATTAGCTCTCACACCAATATTTGCGCCTAGAGCCTTTGTATTGAGAGCTATCTGAAAACGGCTTTGGCGCTGAAGTTGTCTGTGAATGTGGAGTTGGTGGCATGTGAAACCCGCCTGTGCAGCATTGGTTTGTGTGGGATGCTCACCAAGCTGCATTTCATTCCTAGGCACTCAAAGGGCATTAAGCCTAGAGTGTGAAAACTGAGTTTCCTTGAGAGCTGCTTGGAAGCCTGATGGTGTGTGAAGTTAGTGAGCCAAATGGAGTTGTTCGCCCACAAGAACCACTCGGCTGATTCTTCTTCAATATGCGCTTCACCAACATGCAGTGTTTCCTTGATTGAATTAGCTCTCACACCAATATTTGGGCCTAGAGCCTTCGCATTGAGGGCTATCTGAAAATGGCTTTGGCGCTGAAGTTGTCTGTGAATGTGGAGTTGGTGGCATGTGAAACCCGCCTGTGGAGCATTGGTTTGTGTGGGATGCTCTACCAGGTTCATTCCTAGATAATGCACTCAAAGGGCATTAAGCCTAGAGTGTGAAAACTGAGTTTCCTTGAGAGCTGCATGGAAGCCTGATGGTGTGTGAAGTTAGTGAGCCAAATGGAGTTGTTCTCCCACAAGAACCACTCGGCTGATTCTTCTTCAATATGCGCTTCACCAACATGCAGTGTTTCCTTGATTGAATTAGCTCTCACACCAATATTTGCGCCTGGTGTCTTTGCATTGAGGGCTACCTGAAAACGGCTTTGGCGCTGAAGTTGTCTGTGAACGTGGAGTTGGTGGCATGTGAAACCCGCATGTGGAGCATTGCTTTGTCTGATAATCTCACCAAGCTTCATTTCAGTCCTAGGCACTCAAAGGACATTAAGCCTAGAGTGTGAAAACTGAGTTTCCTTGAGAGCTGCTTGGAAGCCTGATGGTGTGTGAAGTTAGTGAGCCAAATGGAGTTGTTCGCCCACAAGAACCACTCGGCTGATTCTTCTTCAATATGCGCTTCACCAACATGCAGTGTTTCCTTGATTGAATTAGCTCTCACACCAATATTTGCGCCTAGAGCCTTTGTGTTGAGGGCTATCTGAAAACGGCTTTGGCGCTGAAGTTGTCTGTGAATGTGGAGTTGGTGGCATGTGAAACCCGCATCTGGAGCATTGCTTTGTGTGATAAGCTCACCAAGCTTCATTTCAGTCCTAGGCACTCAAAGGGCATTAACCCTAGAGTGTGAAAACTGAGTTTCCTTGAGAGCTGCTTGGAAGCCTGATGGTGTGTGAAGTTAGTGAGCCAAATGGAGTTGTTCTCCCACAAGAACCACTCGGCTGATTCTTCTTCAATATGCGCTTCACCAACATGCAGTGTTTCCTTGATTGAATTAGCTCTCACACCAATATTTGGGCCTAGAGCCTTTGCATTGAGGGCTATCTGAAAATGGCTTTGGCGCTGAAGTTGCCTGTGAATGTGGAGTTGGTGGCATGTGAAACCCGCATGTGGAGCATTGGTTCGTGTGGGATGCTCTACCAGGTGCATTTCATTCCTAGGCACTCAAAGGACATTAAGCCTAGAGTGTGAAAACTGAGTTTCCTTGAGAGCTGCTTGGAAGCCTGATGGTGTGTGAAGTTAGTGAGCCAAATGGAGTTGTTCGCCCACAAGAACCACTCGGCTGATTCTTCTTCAATATGCGCTTCACCAACATGCAGTGTTTCCTTGATTGAATTAGCTCTCACACCAATATTTGGGCCTAGAGCCTTTGCATTGAGGGCTATCTGAAAATGGCTTTGGCGCTGAAGTTGCCTGTGAATGTGGAGTTGGTGGCATGTGAAACCCGCATGTGGAGCATTGGTTTGTGTGGGATGCTCACCAAGCTGCATTTCATTCCTAGGCACTCAAAGGGCATTAAGCCTAGAGTGTGAAAACTGAGTTTCCTTGAGAGCTGCTTGGAAGCCTGATGGTGTGTGAAGTTAGTGAGCCAAATGGAGTTGTTCGCCCACAAGAACCACTCGGCTGATTCTTCTTCAATATGCGCTTCACCAACATGCAGTGTTTCCTTGATTGAATTAGCTCTCACACCAATATTTGGGCCTAGAGCCTTCGCATTGAGGGCTATCTGAAAATGGCTTTGGCGCTGAAGTTGTCTGTGAATGTGGAGTTGGTGGCATGTGAAACCCGCCTGTGGAGCATTGGTTTGTGTGGGATGCTCTACCAGGTTCATTCCTAGATAATGCACTCAAAGGGCATTAAGCCTAGAGTGTGAAAACTGAGTTTCCTTGAGAGCTGCATGGAAGCCTGATGGTGTGTGAAGTTAGTGAGCCAAATGGAGTTGTTCTCCCACAAGAACCACTCGGCTGATTCTTCTTCAATATGCGCTTCACCAACATGCAGTGTTTCCTTGATTGAATTAGCTCTCACACCAATATTTGCGCCTGGTGTCTTTGCATTGAGGGCTACCTGAAAACGGCTTTGGCGCTGAAGTTGTCTGTGAACGTGGAGTTGGTGGCATGTGAAACCCGCATGTGGAGCATTGCTTTGTCTGATAATCTCACCAAGCTTCATTTCAGTCCTAGGCACTCAAAGGACATTAAGCCTAGAGTGTGAAAACTGAGTTTCCTTGAGAGCTGCTTGGAAGCCTGATGGTGTGTGAAGTTAGTGAGCCAAATGGAGTTGTTCGCCCACAAGAACCACTCGGCTGATTCTTCTTCAATATGCGCTTCACCAACATGCAGTGTTTCCTTGATTGAATTAGCTCTCACACCAATATTTGCGCCTAGAGCCTTTGTGTTGAGGGCTATCTGAAAACGGCTTTGGCGCTGAAGTTGTCTGTGAATGTGGAGTTGGTGGCATGTGAAACCCGCATCTGGAGCATTGCTTTGTGTGATAAGCTCACCAAGCTTCATTTCAGTCCTAGGCACTCAAAGGGCATTAAGCCTAGAGTGTGAAAACTGAGTTTCCTTGAGAGCTGCTTGGAAGCCTGATGGTGTGTGAAGTTAGTGAGCCAAATGGAGTTGTTCTCCCACAAGAACCACTCGGCTGATTCTTCTTCAATATGCGCTTCACCAACATGCAGTGTTTCCTTGATTGAATTAGCTCTCACACCAATATTTGGGCCTAGAGCCTTTGCATTGAGGGCTATCTGAAAATGGCTTTGGCGCTGAAGTTGCCTGTGAATGTGGAGTTGGTGGCATGTGAAACCCGCATGTGGAGCATTGGTTCGTGTGGGATGCTCTACCAGGTGCATTTCATTCCTAGGCACTCAAAGGACATTAAGCCTAGAGTGTGAAAACTGAGTTTCCTTGAGAGCTGCTTGGAAGCCTGATGGTGTGTGAAGTTAGTGAGCCAAATGGAGTTGTTCTCCCACAAGAACCACTCGGCTGATTCTTCTTCAATATGCGCTTCACCAACATGCAGTGTTTCCTTGATTGAATTAGCTCTCACACCAATATTTGGGCCTGGAGCCTTTGCATTGATGGCTACCTGAAAACGGCTTTGGCGCTGAAGTTGTCTGTGAATGTGGAGTTGGTGGCATGTGAAACCCGCCTGTGGAGCATTGGTTTGTGTGGGATGCTCTACCAGGTTCATTCCTACATAATGCACTCAAAGGGCATTAAGCCTAGAGTGTGAAAACTGAGTTTCCTTGAGAGCTGCTTGGAAGCCTGATGGTGTGTGAAGTTAGTGAGCCAAATGGAGTTGTTGTCCCACAAGAACCACTCGGCTGATTCTTCTTCAATATGCGCTTCACCAACATGCAGTGTTTCCTTGATTGAATTAGCTCTCACACCAATATTTGGGCCTGGTGTCTTTGCATTGAGGGCTACCTGAAAACGGCTTTGGCGCTGAAGTTGTCTGTGAATGTGGAGTTGGTGGCATGTGAAACCCGCATGTGGAGCATTGCTTTGTGTGATAAGCTCACCAAGCTTCATTTCTGTCCTAGGCACTCAAAGGACATTAAGCCTAGAGTGTGAAAACTGAGTTTCCTTGAGAGCTGCTTGGAAGCCTGATGGTGTGTGAAGTTAGTGAGCCAAATGGAGTTGTTCGCCCACAAGAACCACTCGGCTGATTCTTCTTCAATATGCGCTTCACCAACATGCAGTGTTTCCTTGATTGAATTAGCTCTCACACCAATATTTGCGCCTAGAGCCTTTGTGTTGAGGGCTATCTGAAAACGGCTTTGGCGCTGAAGTTGTCTGTGAATGTGGAGTTGGTGGCATGTGAAACCCGCATCTGGAGCATTGCTTTGTGTGATAAGCTCACCAAGCTTCATTTCAGTCCTAGGCACTCAAAGGGCATTAAGCCTAGAGTGTGAAAACTGAGTTTCCTTGAGAGCTGCTTGGAAGCCTGATGGTGTGTGAAGTTAGTGAGCCAAATGGAGTTGTTCTCCCACAAGAACCACTCGGCTGATTCTTCTTCAATATGCGCTTCACCAACATGCAGTGTTTCCTTGATTGAATTAGCTCTCACACCAATATTTGGGCCTAGAGCCTTTGCATTGAGGGCTATCTGAAAATGGCTTTGGCGCTGAAGTTGCCTGTGAATGTGGAGTTGGTGGCATGTGAAACCCGCATGTGGAGCATTGGTTCGTGTGGGATGCTCTACCAGGTGCATTTCATTCCTAGGCACTCAAAGGACATTAAGCCTAGAGTGTGAAAACTGAGTTTCCTTGAGAGCTGCTTGGAAGCCTGATGGTGTGTGAAGTTAGTGAGCCAAATGGAGTTGTTCGCCCACAAGAACCACTCGGCTGATTCTTCTTCAATATGCGCTTCACCAACATGCAGTGTTTCCTTGATTGAATTAGCTCTCACACCAATATTTGGGCCTAGAGCCTTTGCATTGAGGGCTATCTGAAAATGGCTTTGGCGCTGAAGTTGCCTGTGAATGTGGAGTTGGTGGCATGTGAAACCCGCATGTGGAGCATTGGTTTGTGTGGGATGCTCACCAAGCTGCATTTCATTCCTAGGCACTCAAAGGGCATTAAGCCTAGAGTGTGAAAACTAAGTTTCCTTGAGAGCTGCTTGGAAGCCTGATGGTGTGTGAAGTTAGTGAGCCAAATGGAGTTGTTCGCCCACAAGAACCACTCGGCTGATTCTTCTTCAATATGCGCTTCACCAACATGCAGTGTTTCCTTGATTGAATTAGCTCTCACACCAATATTTGGGCCTAGAGCCTTCGCATTGAGGGCTATCTGAAAATGGCTTTGGCGCTGAAGTTGTCTGTGAATGTGGAGTTGGTGGCATGTGAAACCCGCCTGTGGAGCATTGGTTTGTGTGGGATGCTCTACCAGGTTCATTCCTAGATAATGCACTCAAAGGGCATTAAGCCTAGAGTGTGAAAACTGAGTTTCCTTGAGAGCTGCATGGAAGCCTGATGGTGTGTGAAGTTAGTGAGCCAAATGGAGTTGTTCTCCCACAAGAACCACTCGGCTGATTCTTCTTCAATATGCGCTTCACCAACATGCAGTGTTTCCTTGATTGAATTAGCTCTCACACCAATATTTGCGCCTGGTGTCTTTGCATTGAGGGCTACCTGAAAACGGCTTTGGCGCTGAAGTTGTCTGTGAACGTGGAGTTGGTGGCATGTGAAACCCGCATGTGGAGCATTGCTTTGTCTGATAATCTCACCAAGCTTCATTTCAGTCCTAGGCACTCAAAGGACATTAAGCCTAGAGTGTGAAAACTGAGTTTCCTTGAGAGCTGCTTGGAAGCCTGATGGTGTGTGAAGTTAGTGAGCCAAATGGAGTTGTTCGCCCACAAGAACCACTCGGCTGATTCTTCTTCAATATGCGCTTCACCAACATGCAGTGTTTCCTTGATTGAATTAGCTCTCACACCAATATTTGCGCCTAGAGCCTTTGTGTTGAGGGCTATCTGAAAACGGCTTTGGCGCTGAAGTTGTCTGTGAATGTGGAGTTGGTGGCATGTGAAACCCGCATCTGGAGCATTGCTTTGTGTGATAAGCTCACCAAGCTTCATTTCAGTCCTACGCACTCAAAGGGCATTAAGCCTAGAGTGTGAAAACTGAGTTTCCTTGAGAGCTGCTTGGAAGCCTGATGGTGTGTGAAGTTAGTGAGCCAAATGGAGTTGTTCTCCCACAAGAACCACTCGGCTGATTCTTCTTCAATATGCGCTTCACCAACATGCAGTGTTTCCTTGATTGAATTAGCTCTCACACCAATATTTGGGCCTAGAGCCTTTGCATTGAGGGCTATCTGAAAATGGCTTTGGCGCTGAAGTTGCCTGTGAATGTGGAGTTGGTGGCATGTGAAACCCGCATGTGGAGCATTGGTTCGTGTGGGATGCTCTACCAGGTGCATTTCATTCCTAGGCACTCAAAGGACATTAAGCCTAGAGTGTGAAAACTGAGTTTCCTTGAGAGCTGCTTGGAAGCCTGATGGTGTGTGAAGTTAGTGAGCCAAATGGAGTTGTTCTCCCACAAGAACCACTCGGCTGATTCTTCTTCAATATGCGCTTCACCAACATGCAGTGTTTCCTTGATTGAATTAGCTCTCACACCAATATTTGCACCTAGAGCCTTTGCATTGATGGCTACCTGAAAACGGCTTTGGCGCTGAAGTTGTCTGTGAATGTGGAGTTGGTGGCATGTGAAACCCGCCTGTGGAGCATTGGTTTGTGTGGGATGCTCTACCAGGTTCATTCCTACATAATGCACTCAAAGGGCATTAAGCCTAGAGTGTGAAAACTGAGTTTCCTTGAGAGCTGCTTGGAAGCCTGATGGTGTGTGAAGTTAGTGAGCCAAATGGAGTTGTTGTCCCACAAGAACCACTCGGCTGATTCTTCTTCAATATGCGCTTCACCAACATGCAGTGTTTCCTTGATTGAATTAGCTCTCACACCAATATTTGGGCCTGGTGTCTTTGCATTGAGGGCTACCTGAAAACGGCTTTGGCGCTGAAGTTGTCTGTGAATGTGGAGTTGGTGGCATGTGAAACCCGCATGTGGAGCATTGCTTTGTGTGATAAGCTCACCAAGCTTCATTTCTGTCCTAGGCACTCAAAGGACATTAAGCCTAGAGTGTGAAAACTGAGTTTCCTTGAGAGCTGCTTGGAAGCCTGATGGTGTGTGAAGTTAGTGAGCCAAATGGAGTTGTTCGCCCACAAGAACCACTCGGCTGATTCTTCTTCAATATGCGCTTCACCAACATGCAGTGTTTCCTTGATTGAATTAGCTCTCACACCAATATTTGCGCCTAGAGCCTTTGTGTTGAGGGCTATCTGAAAACGGCTTTGGCGCTGAAGTTGTCTGTGAATGTGGAGTTGGTGGCATGTGAAACCCGCATGTGGAGCATTGGTTTGTGTGGGATGCTCTATCAGGTTCATTCCTACATAATGCACTCAAAGGGCATTAAGCCTAGAGTGTGAAAACTGAGTTTCCTTGAGAGCTGCTTGGAAGCCTGATGGTGTGTGAAGTTAGTGAGCCAAATGGAGTTGTTCTCCCACAAGAACCACTCGGCTGATTCTTCTTCAATATGCGCTTCACCAACATGCAGTGTTTCCTTGATTGAATTAGCTCTCACACCAATATTTGCGCCTAGAGCCTTTGCATTGAGGGCTATCTGAAAATGGCTTTGGCGCTGAAGTTGTCTGTGAATGTGGAGTTGGTGGCATGTGAAACCCGCATGTGGAGCATTGGTTCGTGTGGGATGCTTTACCAGGTGCATTTCATTCCTAGGCACTCAAAGGACATTAAGCCTAGAGTGTGAAAACTGAGTTTCCTTGAGAGCTGCTTGGAAGCCTGATGGTGTGTGAAGTTAGTGAGCCAAATGGAGTTGTTCTCCCACAAGAACCACTCGGCTGATTCTTCTTCAATATGCGCTTCACCAACATGCAGTGTTTCCTTGATTGAATTAGCTCTCACACCAATATTTGGGCCTAGATCCTTTGTGTTGAGGGCTATCTGAAAATGGCTTTGGCGCTGAAGTTGTCTGTGAATGTGGAGTTGGTGGCATGTGAAAAACGCCTGTGGAGCATTGGTTTGTGTGGGATGCTCTATCAGGTTCATTCCTACATAATGCACTCAAAGGGCATTAAGCCTAGAGTGTGAAAACTGAGTTTCCTTGAGAGCTGCTTGGAAGCCTGATGGTGTGTGAAGTTAGTGAGCCAAATGGAGTTGTTCTCCCACAAGAACCACTCGGCTGATTCTTCTTCAATATGCGCTTCACCAACATGCAGTGTTTCCTTGATTGAATTAGCTCTCACACCAATATTTGCGCCTAGAGCCTTTGTATTGAGAGCTATCTGAAAACGGCTTTGGCGCTGAAGTTGTCTGTGAATGTGGAGTTGGTGGCATGTGAAACCCGCCTGTGCAGCATTTGTTTGTGTGGGATGCTCACCAAGCAGCATTTCATTCCTAGGCACTCAAAGGGCATTAAGCCTAGAGTGTGAAACCTGAGTTTCCTTGAGAGCTGCTTGGAAGCCTGATGGTGTGTGAAGTTAGTGAGCCAAATGGAGTTGTTCTCCCACAAGAACCACTCGGCTGATTCTTCTTCAATATGCTCTTCACCAACAAGCAGTGTTTCCTTGATTGAATTAGCTCTCACATCAATATTTGCACCTAGAGCCTTTGCATTGAGGGCTATCTGAAAATGGCTTTTGCGCTGAAGTTGTCTGTGAATGTGGAGTTGGTGGCATGTGAAACCCGCATGTGGAGCATTGGTTTGTGTGGGATGCTCTACCAGGTTCATTCCTACATAATGCACTCAAAGGGCATTAAGCCTAGAGTGTGAAAACTGAGTTTCCTTGAGAGCTGCATGGAAGCCTGATGGTGTGTGAAGTTAGTGAGCCAAATGGAGTTGTTGTCCCACAAGAACCACTCGGCTGATTCTTCTTCAATATGCGCTTCACCAACATGCAGTGTTTCCTTGATTGAATTAGCTCTCACACCAATATTTGCACCTAGAGCCTTTGCATTGAGGGCTACCTGAAAACGGCTTTGGCGCTGAAGTTGTCTGTGAATGTGGAGTTGGTGGCATGTGAAACCCGCATGTGGAGCATTGGTTCGTGTGGGATGCTCTACCAGGTGCATTTCATTCCTAGGCACTCAAAGGGCATTAAGCCTAGAGTGTGAAAACTGAGTTTCCTTGAGAGCTGCTTGGAAGCCTGATGGTGTGTGAAGTTAGTGAGCCAAATGGAGTTGTTCTCCCACAAGAACCACTCGCCTGATTCTTCTTCAATATGCGCTTCACCAACATGCAGTGTTTCCTTGATTGAATTAGCTCTCACACCAATATTTGGGCCTAGATCCTTTGCGTTGAGGGCTATCTGAAAACGGCTTTGGCGCTGAAGTTGTCTGTGAATGTGGAGTTGGTGGCATGTGAAACCCGCCTGTGGAGCATTGGTTTGTGTGGGATGCTCTATCAGGTTCATTCCTACATAATGCACTCAAAGGGCATTAAGCCTAGAGTGTGAAAACTGAGTTTCCTTGAGAGCTGCTTGGAATCCTAATGGTGTGTGAAGTTAGTGAGCCAAATGGAGTTGTTCTCCCACAAGAACCACTCGGCTGATTCTTCTTCAATATGCGCTTCACCAACATGCAGTGTTTCCTTGATTGAATTAGCTCTCACACCAATATTTGCACCTAGAGCCTTTGCATTGAGGGCTATCTGAAAATGGCTTTGGCGCTGAAGTTGTCTGTGAATGTGGAGTTGGTGGCATGTGAAACCCGCATGTGGAGCATTCGTTTGTGTGGGATGCTCTACCAGGTTCATTCCTAGATAATGCACTCAAAGGGCATTAAGCCTAGAGTGTGAAACCTGAGTTTCCTTGAGAGCTGCATGGAAGCCTGATGGTGTGTGAAGTTAGTGAGCCAAAATGGAGTTGTTCTCCCACAAGAACCACTCGGCTGATTCTTCTTCAATATGCACTTCACCAACATGCAGTGTTTCCTTGATTGAATTAGCTCTCACACCAATATTTGCGCCTAGAGCCTTTGCATTGAGGGCTATCTGAAAATGGCTTTGGCGCTGAAGTTGTCTGTGAATGTGGAGTTCGTGGCATGTGAAACCCGCATGTGGAGCATTGGTTCGTGTGGGATGCTCTACCAGGTGCATTTCATTCCTAGGCACTCAAAGGGCATTAAGCCTAGAGTGTGAAAACTGAGTTTCCTTGAGAGCTGCATGGAAGCCTGATGGTGTGTGAAGTTAGTGAGCCAAATGGAGTTGTTGTCCCACAAGAACCACTCGCCTGATTCTTCTTCAATATGCGCTTCACCAACATGCAGTGTTTCCTTGATTGAATTAGCTCTCACACCAATATTTTCGCCTAGAGCCTTTGCATTGAGGGCTATCTGAAAATGGCTTTGGCGCTGAAGTTGTCTGTGAATGTGGAGTTGGTGGAATGTGAAACCCGCCTGTGGAGCATTCGTTGTGTGGGATGCTCTACCAGGTTCTTTCCTAGATAATGCACTCAAAGGGCATTAAGCCTAGAGTGTGAAAACTGAGTTTCCTTGAGAGCTGCTTGGAAGCCTGATGGTGTGTGAAGTTAGTGAGCCAAATGGAGTTGTTCTCCCACAAAAACCACTCGGCTGATTCTTCTTCAATATGCGCTTCACCAACATGCAGTGTTTCCTTGATTGAATTAGCTCTCACACCAATATTTGCGCCTGGTGCCTTTGCATTGAGGGCTACCTGAAAACGGCTTTGGCGCTGAAGTTGTCTGTGAATGTGGAGTTGGTGGCATGTGAAACCCGCATGTGGAGCATTGCTTTGTGTGATAAGCTCACCAAGCTTCATTTCAGTCCTAGGCACTCAAAGGGCATTAAGCCTAGAGTGTGAAAACTGAGTTTCCTTGAGAGCTGCTTGGAAGCCTGATGGTGTGTGAAGTTACTGAGCCAAATGGAGTTGTTCGCCCACAAGAACCACTCGGCTGATTCTTCTTCAATATGCGCTTCACCAACATGCACTGTTTCCTTGATTGAATTAGCTCTCACACCAATATTTGGTCCTAGAGCCTTTGTGTTGAGGGCTATCTGAAAATGGCTTTGGCGCTGAAGTTGTCTGTGAATGTGGAGTTGGTGGCATGTGAAACCCGCATGTGGAGCATTGGTTCGTGTGGGATGCTTTACCAGGTGCATTTCATTCCTAGGCACTCAAAGGACATTAAGCCTAGAGTGTGAAAACTGAGTTTCCTTGAGAGCTGCTTGGAAGCCTGATGGTGTGTGAAGTTAGTGAGCCAAATGGAGTTGTTCTCCCACAAGAACCACTCGCCTGATTCTTCTTCAATATGCGCTTCACCAACATGCAGTGTTTCCTTGATTGAATTAGCTCTCACACCAATATTTGGGCCTAGATCCTTTGTGTTGAGGGCTATCTGAAAATGGCTTTGGCGCTGAAGTTGTCTGTGAATGTGGAGTTGGTGGCATGTGAAAAACGCCTGTGGAGCATTGGTTTGTGTGGGATGCTCTATCAGGTTCATTCCTACATAATGCACTCAAAGGGCATTAAGCCTAGAGTGTGAAAACTGAGTTTCCTTGAGAGCTGCTTGGAAGCCTGATGGTGTGTGAAGTTAGTGAGCCAAATGGAGTTGTTCTCCCACAAGAACCACTCGGCTGATTCTTCTTCAATATGCGCTTCACCAACATGCACTGTTTCCTTGATTGAATTAGCTCTCACACCAATATTTGCGCCTAGAGCCTTTGTATTGAGAGGTATCTGAAAACGGCTTTGGCGCTGAAGTTGTCTGTGAATGTGGAGTTGGTGGCATGTGAAACCCGCCTGTGCAGCATTGCTTTGTGTGGGATGCTCACCAAGCAGCATTTCATTCCTAGGCACTCAAAGGGCATTAAGCCTAGAGTGTGAAACCTGAGTTTCCTTGAGAGCTGCTTGGAAGCCTGATGGTGTGTGAAGTTAGTGAGCCAAATGGAGTTGTTCTCCCACAAGAACCACTCGGCTGATTCTTCTTCAATATGCTCTTCACCAACAAGCAGTGTTTCCTTGATTGAATTAGCTCTCACATCAATATTTGCACCTAGAGCCTTTGCATTGAGGGCTATCTGAAAATGGCTTTTGCGCTGAAGTTGTCTGTGAATGTGGAGTTGGTGGCATGTGAAACCCGCATGTGGAGCATTGGTTTGTGTGGGATGCTCTACCAGGTTCATTCCTACATAATGCACTCAAAGGGCATTAAGCCTAGAGTGTGAAAACTGAGTTTCCTTGAGAGCTGCATGGAAGCCTGATGGTGTGTGAAGTTAGTGAGCCAAATGGAGTTGTTGTCCCACAAGAACCACTCGGCTGATTCTTCTTCAATATGCGCTTCACCAACATGCAGTGTTTCCTTGATTGAATTAGCTCTCACACCAATATTTGCACCTAGAGCCTTTGTATTGAGGGCTATCTGAAAATGGCTTTGGCGCTGAAGTTGTCTGTGAATGTGGAGTTGGTGGCATGTGAAACCCGCCTGTGGAGCATTGGTTTGTGTGGGATGCTCTACCAGGTTCATTCCTAGATAATGCACTCAAAGGGCATTAAGCCTAGAGTGTGAAAACTGAGTTTCCTTGAGAGCTGCATGGAAGCCTGATGGTGTGTGAAGTTAGTGAGCCAAAATGGAGTTGTTCTCCCACAAGAACCACTCGGCTGATTCTTCTTCAATATGCGCTTCACCAACATGCAGTGTTTCCTTGATTGAATTAGCTCTCACACCAATATTTGTGTCTAGAGCCTTTGTATTGAGGGCTAACTGAAAATGGCTTTGGCGCTGAAGTTGTCTGTGAATGTGGAGTTGGTGGCATGTGAAACCCGCATGTGGAGCATTGGTTCGTGTGGGATGCTCTACCAGGTGCATTTCATTCCTAGGCACTCAAAGGGCATTAAGCCTAGAGTGTGAAAACTGAGTTTCCTTGAGAGCTGCTTGGAAGCCTGATGGTGTGTGAAGTTAGTGAGCCAAATGGAGTTGTTCTCCCACAAGAACCACTCGCCTGATTCTTCTTCAATATGCGCTTCACCAACATGCAGTGTTTCCTTGATTGAATTAGCTCTCACACCAATATTTGGGCCTAGATCCTTTGCGTTGAGGGCTATCTGAAAACGGCTTTGGCGCTGAAGTTGTCTGTGAATGTGGAGTTGGTGGCATGTGAAACCCGCCTGTGGAGCATTGGTTTGTGTGGGATGCTCTATCAGGTTCATTCCTACATAATGCACTCAAAGGGCATTAAGCCTAGAGTGTGAAAACTGAGTTTCCTTGAGAGCTGCTTGGAATCCTAATGGTGTGTGAAGTTAGTGAGCCAAATGGAGTTGTTCTCCCACAAGAACCACTCGGCTGATTCTTCTTCAATATGCGCTTCACCAACATGCAGTGTTTCCTTGATTGAATTAGCTCTCACACCAATATTTGCACCTAGAGCCTTTGCATTGAGGGCTATCTGAAAATGGCTTTGGCGCTGAAGTTGTCTGTGAATGTGGAGTTGGTGGCATGTGAAACCCGCATGTGGAGCATTCGTTTGTGTGGGATGCTCTACCAGGTTCATTCCTAGATAATGCACTCAAAGGGCATTAAGCCTAGAGTGTGAAACCTGAGTTTCCTTGAGAGCTGCATGGAAGCCTGATGGTGTGTGAAGCTAGTGAGCCAAAATGGAGTTGTTCTCCCACAAGAACCACTCGGCTGATTCTTCTTCAATATGCGCTTCACCAACATGCAGTGTTTCCTTGATTGAATTAGCTCTCACACCAATATTTGCGCCTAGAGCCTTTGCATTGAGGGCTATCTGAAAATGGCTTTGGCGCTGAAGTTGTCTGTGAATGTGGAGTTGGTGGCATGTGAAACCGGCATGTGGAGCATTGGTTCGTGTGGGATGCTCTACCAGGTGCATTTCATTCCTAGGCACTCAAAGGGCATTAAGCCTAGAGTGTGAAAACTGAGTTTCCTTGAGAGCTGCATGGAAGCCTGATGGTGTGTGAAGTTAGTGAGCCAAATGGAGTTGTTGTCCCACAAGAACCACTCGCCTGATTCTTCTTCAATATGCGCTTCACCAACATGCAGTGTTTCCTCGATTGAATTAGCTCTCACACCAATATTTTCGCCTAGAGTCTTTGCATTGAGGGCTATCTGAAAATGGCTTTGGCGCTGAAGTTGTCTGTGAATGTGGAGTTGGTGGAATGTAAAACCCGCCTGTGGAGCATTCGTTGTGTGGGATGCTCTACCAGGTTCTTTCCTAGATAATGCACTCAAAGGGCATTAAGCCTAGAGTGTGAAAACTGAGTTTCCTTGAGAGCTGCATGGAAGCCTGATGGTGTGTGAAGTTAGTGAGCCAAATGGAGTTGTTCTCCCACAAGAACCACTCGGCTGATTCTTCTTCAATATGCGCTTCACCAACATGCAGTGTTTCCTTGATTGAATTAGCTCTCACACCAATATTTGCGCCTGGTGCCTTTGCATTGAGGGCTACCTGAAAACGGCTTTGGCGCTGAAGTTGTCTGTGAATGTGGAGTTGGTGGCATGTGAAACCCGCATGTGGAGCATTGCTTTGTGTGATAAGCTCACCAAGCTTCATTTCAGTCCTAGGCACTCAAAGGGCATTAAGCCTAGAGTGTGAAAACTGAGTTTCCTTGAGAGCTGCTTGGAAGCCTGATGGTGTGTGAAGTTAGTGAGCCAAATGGAGTTGTTCTCCCACAAGAACCACTCGCCTGATTCTTCTTCAATATGCGCTTCACCAACATGCAGTGTTTCCTTGATTGAATTAGCTCTCACACCAATATTTGGGCCTAGATCCTTTGCGTTGAGGGCTATCTGAAAACGGCTTTGGCGCTGAAGTTGTCTGTGAATGTGGAGTTGGTGGCATGTGAAACCCGCCTGTGGAGCATTGGTTTGTGTGGGATGCTCTATCAGGTTCATTCCTACATAATGCACTCAAAGGGCATTAAGCCTAGAGTGTGAAAACTGAGTTTCCTTGAGAGCTGCTTGGAATCCTAATGGTGTGTGAAGTTAGTGAGCCAAATGGAGTTGTTCTCCCACAAGAACCACTCGGCTGATTCTTCTTCAATATGCGCTTCACCAACATGCAGTGTTTCCTTGATTGAATTAGCTCTCACACCAATATTTGCACCTAGAGCCTTTGCATTGAGGGCTATCTGAAAATGGCTTTGGCGCTGAAGTTGTCTGTGAATGTGGAGTTGGTGGCATGTGAAACCCGCATGTGGAGCATTCGTTTGTGTGGGATGCTCTACCAGGTTCATTCCTAGATAATGCACTCAAAGGGCATTAAGCCTAGAGTGTGAAACCTGAGTTTCCTTGAGAGCTGCTTGGAAGCCTGATGGTGTGTGAAGCTAGTGAGCCAAAATGGAGTTGTTCTCCCACAAGAACCACTCGGCTGATTCTTCTTCAATATGCGCTTCACCAACATGCAGTGTTTCCTTGATTGAATTAGCTCTCACACCAATATTTTCGCCTAGAGCCTTTGCATTGAGGGCTATCTGAAAATGGCTTTGGCGCTGAAGTTGTCTGTGAATGTGGAGTTCGTGGCATGTGAAACCCGCATGTGGAGCATTGGTTCGTGTGGGATGCTCTACCAGGTGCATTTCATTCCTAGGCACTCAAAGGGCATTAAGCCTAGAGTGTGAAAACTGAGTTTCCTTGAGAGCTGCATGGAAGCCTGATGGTGTGTGAAGTTAGTGAGCCAAATGGAGTTGTTGTCCCACAAGAACCACTCGCCTGATTCTTCTTCAATATGCGCTTCACCAACATGCAGTGTTTCCTTGATTGAATTAGCTCTCACACCAATATTTTCGCCTAGAGCCTTTGCATTGAGGGCTATCTGAAAATGGCTTTGGCGCTGAAGTTGTCTGTGAATGTGGAGTTGGTGGCATGTGAAACCCGCCTGTGGAGCATTCGTTGTGTGGGATGCTCTACCAGGTTCTTTCCTAGATAATGCACTCAAAGGGCATTAAGCCTAGAGTGTGAAAACTGAGTTTCCTTGAGAGCTGCATGGAAGCCTGATGGTGTGTGAAGTTAGTGAGCCAAATGGAGTTGTTCTCCCACAAGAACCACTCGGCTGATTCTTCTTCAATATGCGCTTCACCAACATGCAGTGTTTCCTTGATTGAATTAGCTCTCACACCAATATTTGCGCCTGGTGCCTTTGCATTGAGGGCTACCTGAAAACGGCTTTGGCGCTGAAGTTGTCTGTGAATGTGGAGTTGGTGGCATGTGAAACCCGCATGTGGAGCATTGCTTTGTGTGATAAGCTCACCAAGCTTCATTTCAGTCCTAGGCACTCAAAGGGCATTAAGCCTAGAGTGTGAAAACTGAGTTTCCTTGAGAGCTGCTTGGAAGCCTGATGGTGTGTGAAGTTAGTGAGCCAAATGGAGTTGTTCTCCCACAAGAACCACTCGCCTGATTCTTCTTCAATATGCGCTTCACCAACATGCAGTGTTTCCTTGATTGAATTAGCTCTCACACCAATATTTGGGCCTAGATCCTTTGCGTTGAGGGCTATCTGAAAACGGCTTTGGCGCTGAAGTTGTCTGTGAATGTGGAGTTGGTGGCATGTGAAACCCGCCTGTGGAGCATTGGTTTGTGTGGGATGCTCTATCAGGTTCATTCCTACATAATGCACTCAAAGGGCATTAAGCCTAGAGTGTGAAAACTGAGTTTCCTTGAGAGCTGCTTGGAATCCTAATGGTGTGTGAAGTTAGTGAGCCAAATGGAGTTGTTCTCCCACAAGAACCACTCGGCTGATTCTTCTTCAATATGCGCTTCACGAACATGCAGTGTTTCCTTGATTGAATTAGCTCTCACACCAATATTTGCACCTAGAGCCTTTGCATTGAGGGCTATCTGAAAATGGCTTTGGCGCTGAAGTTGTCTGTGAATGTGGAGTTGGTGGCATGTGAAACCCGCATGTGGAGCATTCGTTTGTGTGGGATGCTCTACCAGGTTCATTCCTAGATAATGCACTCAAAGGGCATTAAGCCTAGAGTGTGAAACCTGAGTTTCCTTGAGAGCTGCTTGGAAGCCTGATGGTGTGTGAAGCTAGTGAGCCAAAATGGAGTTGTTCTCCCACAAGAACCACTCGGCTGATTCTTCTTCAATATGCGCTTCACCAACATGCAGTGTTTCCTTGATTGAATTAGCTCTCACACCAATATTTGCGCCTAGAGCCTTTGCATTGAGGGCTATCTGAAAATGGCTTTGGCGCTGAAGTTGTCTGTGAATGTGGAGTTGGTGGCATGTGAAACCCGCATGTGGAGCATTGGTTCGTGTGGGATGCTCTACCAGGTGCATTTCATTCCTAGGCACTCAAAGGGCATTAAGCCTAGAGTGTGAAAACTGAGTTTCCTTGAGAGCTGCATGGAAGCCTGATGGTGTGTGAAGTTAGTGAGCCAAATGGAGTTGTTGTCCCACAAGAACCACTCGCCTGATTCTTCTTCAATATGCGCTTCACCAACATGCAGTGTTTCCTTGATTGAATTAGCTCTCACACCAATATTTTCGCCTAGAGCCTTTGCATTGAGGGCTATCTGAAAATGGCTTTGGCGCTGAAGTTGTCTGTGAATGTGGAGTTGGTGGCATGTGAAACCCGCCTGTGGAGCATTCGTTGTGTGGGATGCTCTACCAGGTTCTTTCCTAGATAATGCACTCAAAGGGCATTAAGCCTAGAGTGTGAAAACTGAGTTTCCTTGAGAGCTGCATGGAAGCCTGATGGTGTGTGAAGTTAGTGAGCCAAATGGAGTTGTTCTCCCACAAGAACCACTCGGCTGATTCTTCTTCAATATGCGCTTCACCAACATGCAGTGTTTCCTTGATTGAATTAGCTCTCACACCAATATTTGCGCCTGGTGCCTTTGCATTGAGGGCTACCTGAAAACGGCTTTGGCGCTGAAGTTGTCTGTGAATGTGGAGTTGGTGGCATGTGAAACCCGCATGTGGAGCATTGCTTTCTGTGATAAGCTCACCAAGCTTCATTTCAGTCCTAGGCACTCAAAGGGCATTAAGCCTAGAGTGTGAAAACTGAGTTTCCTTGAGAGCTGCTTGGAAGCCTGATGGTGTGTGAAGTTAGTGAGCCAAATGGAGTTGTTCTCCCACAAGAACCACTCGCCTGATTCTTCTTCAATATGCGCTTCACCAACATGCAGTGTTTCCTTGATTGAATTAGCTCTCACACCAATATTTGGGCCTAGATCCTTTGCGTTGAGGGCTATCTGAAAACGGCTTTGGCGCTGAAGTTGTCTGTGAATGTGGAGTTGGTGGCATGTGAAACCCGCCTGTGGAGCATTGGTTTGTGTGGGATGCTCTATCAGGTTCATTCCTACATAATGCACTCAAAGGGCATTAAGCCTAGAGTGTGAAAACTGAGTTTCCTTGAGAGCTGCTTGGAATCCTAATGGTGTGTGAAGTTAGTGAGCCAAATGGAGTTGTTCTCCCACAAGAACCACTCGGCTGATTCTTCTTCAATATGCGCTTCACCAACATGCAGTGTTTCCTTGATTGAATTAGCTCTCACACCAATATTTGCACCTAGAGCCTTTGCATTGAGGGCTATCTGAAAATGGCTTTGGCGCTGAAGTTGTCTGTGAATGTGGAGTTGGTGGCATGTGAAACCCGCATGTGGAGCATTCGTTTGTGTGGGATGCTCTACCAGGTTCATTCCTAGATAATGCACTCAAAGGGCATTAAGCCTAGAGTGTGAAACCTGAGTTTCCTTGAGAGCTGCTTGGAAGCCTGATGGTGTGTGAAGCTAGTGAGCCAAAATGGAGTTGTTCTCCCACAAGAACCACTCGCCTGATTCTTCTTCAATATGCGCTTCACCAACATGCAGTGTTTCCTTGATTGAATTAGCTCTCACACCAATATTTGCGCCTAGAGCCTTTGCATTGAGGGCTATCTGAAAATGGCTTTGGCGCTGAAGTTGTCTGTGAATGTGGAGTTCGTGGCATGTGAAACCCGCCTGTGGAGCATTGGTTTGTGTGGGATGCTCTACCAGGTGCATTTCATTCCTAGGCACTCAAAGGGCATTAAGCCTAGAGTGTGAAAACTGAGTTTCCTTGAGAGCTGCATGGAAGCCTGATGGTGTGTGAAGTTAGTGAGCCAAATGGAGTTGTTGTCCCACAAGAACCACTCGCCTGATTCTTCTTCAATATGCGCTTCACCAACATGCAGTGTTTCCTTGATTGAATTAGCTCTCACACCAATATTTTCGCCTAGAGCCTTTGCATTGAGGGCTATCTGAAAATGGCTTTGGCGCTGAAGTTGTCTGTGAATGTGGAGTTGGTGGAATGTGAAACCCGCCTGTGGAGCATTCGTTGTGTGGGATGCTCTACCAGGTTCTTTCCTAGATAATGCACTCAAAGGGCATGAAGCCTAGAGTGTGAAAACTGAGTTTCCTTGAGAGCTGCATGGAAGCCTGATGGTGTGTGAAGTTAGTGAGCCAAATGGAGTTGTTCTCCCACAAGAACCACTCGGCTGATTCTTCTTCAATATGCGCTTCACCAACATGCAGTGTTTCCTTGATTGAATTAGCTCTCACACCAATATTTGCGCCT
Organism: Ochotona princeps; assembly: GCF_030435755.1. NCBI lineage: Eukaryota > Metazoa > Chordata > Mammalia > Lagomorpha > Ochotonidae > Ochotona > Ochotona princeps. The sequence goes on from NW_026698245.1 coordinate 161,561, forward strand.
GGTGCCTTTGCATTGAGGGCTACCTGAAAACGGCTTTGGCGCTGAAGTTGTCTGTGAATGTGGAGTTGGTGGCATGTGAAACCCGCATGTGGAGCATTGCTTTGTGTGATAAGCTCACCAAGCTTCATTTCAGTCCTAGGCACTCAAAGGGCATTAAGCCTAGAGTGTGAAAACTGAGTTTCCTTGAGAGCTGCTTGGAAGCCTGATGGTGTGTGAAGTTAGTGAGCCAAATGGAGTTGTTCGCCCACAAGAACCACTCGGCTGATTCTTCTTCAATATGCGCTTCACCAACATGCACTGTTTCCTTGATTGAATTAGCTCTCACACCAATATTTGGTCCTAGAGCCTTTGTGTTGAGGGCTATCTGAAAATGGCTTTGGGGCTGAAGTTGTCTGTGAATGTGGAGTTGGTGGCATGTGAAACCCGCATGTGGAGCATTGGTTTGTGTGGGATGCTCTATCAGGTTCATTCCTACATAATGCACTCAAAGGGCATTAAGCCTAGAGTGTGAAAACTGAGTTTCCTTGAGAGCTGCTTGGAAGCCTGATGGTGTGTGAAGTTAGTGAGCCAAATGGAGTTGTTGTCCCAGAAGAACCACTCGGCTGATTCTTCTTCAATATGCGCTTCACCAACATGCAGTGTTTCCTTGATTGAATTAGCTCTCACACCAATATTTACGCCTAGAGCCTTTGTATTGAGAGCTATCTGAAAACGGCTTTGGCGCTGAAGTTGTCTGTGAATGTGGAGTTGGTGGCATGTGAAACCCGCCTGTGCAGCATTGCTTTGTGTGGGATGCTCACCAAGCTGCATTTCATTCCTAGGCACTCAAAGGGCATTAAGCCTAGAGTGTGAAACCTGAGTTTCCTTGAGAGCTGCTTGGAACCCTGATGGTGTGTGAAGTTAGTGAGCCTAATGGAGTTGTTCTCCCACAAGAACCACTCGCCTGATTCTTCTTCAATATGCGCTTCACCAACATGCAGTGTTTCCTTGATTGAATTAGCTCTCACACCAATATTTGGGCCTGGAGCCTTTGCATTGAGGGCTACCTGAAAACGGATTTGGCGCTGAAGTTGTCTGTGAATGTGGAGTTGGTGGCATGTGAAACCCGCATGTGGAGCATTGGTTTGTGTGGGATGCTCTACCAGGTTCATTCCTAGATAATGCACTCAAAGGGCATTAAGCCTAGAGTGTGAAAACTGAGTTTCCTTGAGAGCTGCATGGAAGCCTGATGGTGTGTGAAGTTAGTGAGCCAAAATGGAGTTGTTCTCCCACAAGAACCACTCGGCTGATTCTTCTTCAATATGCGCTTCACCAACATGCAGTGTTTCCTTGATTGAATTAGCTCTCACACCAATATTTGTGCCTAGAGCCTTTGCATTGAGGGCTAACTGAAAATGGCTTTGGCGCTGAAGTTGTCTGTGAATGTGGAGTTGGTGGCATGTGAAACCCGCATGTGGAGCATTGGCTCGTGTGGGATGCTCTACCAGGTGCATTTCATTCCTAGGCACTCAAAGGGCATTAAGCCTAGAGTGTGAAAACTGAGTTTCCTTGAGAGCTGCTTGGAAGCCTGATGGTGTGTGAAGTTAGTGAGCCAAATGGAGTTGTTCTCCCACAAGAACCACTCGCCTGATTCTTCTTCAATATGCGCTTCACCAACATGCAGTGTTTCCTTGATTGAATTAGCTCTCACACCAATATTTGGGCCTAGATCCTTTGCGTTGAGGGCTATCTGAAAACGGCTTTGGCGCTGAAGTTGTCTGTGAATGTGGAGTTGGTGGCATGTGAAACCCGCCTGTGGAGCATTGGTTTGTGTGGGATGCTCTACCAGGTTCATTCCTACATAATGCACTCAAAGGGCATTAAGCCTAGAGTGTGAAAACTGAGTTTCCTTGAGAGCTGCATGGAAGCCTGATGGTGTGTGAAGTTAGTGAGCCAAATGGAGTTGTTGTCCCACAAGAACCACTCGGCTGATTCTTCTTCAATATGCGCTTCACCAACATGCAGTGTTTCCTTGATTGAATTAGCTCTCACACCAATATTTGGCCCTGGAGCCTTTGCATTGATGGTTACCTGAAAACGGCTTTGGCGCTGAAGTTGTCTGTGAATGTGGAGTTGGTGGCATGTGAAACCCGCCTGTGGAGCATTGGTTTGTGTGGGATGCTCTACCAGGTTCATTCCTAGATAATGCACTCAAAGGGCATTAAGCCTAGAGTGTGAAAACTGAGTTTCCTTGAGAGCTGCATGGAAGCCTGATGGTGTGTGAAGTTAGTGAGCCAAAATGGAGTTGTTCTCCCACAAGAACCACTCGGCTGATTCTTCTTCAATATGCGCTTCACCAACATGCAGTGTTTCCTTGATTGAATTAGCTCTCACACCAATATTTGTGCCTAGAGCCTTTGCATTGAGGGCTATCTGAAAATGGCTTTGGCGCTGAAGTTGTCTGTGAATGTGGAGTTGGTGGCATGTGAAACCCGCATGTGGAGCATTGGTTCGTGTGGGATGCTCTACCAGGTGCATTTCATTCCTAGGCACTCAAAGGGCATTAAGCCTAGAGTGTGAAAACTGAGTTTCCTTGAGAGCTGCTTGGAAGCCTGATGGTGTGTGAAGTTAGTGAGCCAAATGGAGTTGTTCTCCCACAAGAACCACTCGGCTGATTCTTCTTCAATATGCGCTTCACCAACATGCAGTGTTTCCTTGATTGAATTAGCTCTCACACCAATATTTGGGCCTAGATCCTTTGCGTTGAGGGCTATCTGAAAATGGCTTTGGCGCTGAAGTTGTCTGTGAATGTGGAGTTGGTGGCATGTGAAACCCGCATGTGGAGAATTCGTTTGTGTGGGATGCTCTACCAGGTTCATTCCTAGATAATGCACTCAAAGGGCATTAAGCCTAGAGTGTGAAACCTGAGTTTCCTTGAGAGCTGCTTGGAAGCCTGATGGTGTGTGAAGTTAGTGAGCCAAAATGGAGTTGTTCTCCCACAAGAACCACTCGGCTGATTCTTCTTCAATATGCGCTTCACCAACATGCAGTGTTTCCTTGATTGAATTAGCTCTCACACCAATATTTGCGCCTAGAGCCTTTGCATTGAGGGCTATCTGAAAATGGCTTTGGCGCTGAAGTTGTCTGTGAATGTGGAGTTGGTGGCATGTGAAACCCGCATGTGGAGCATTGGTTTGTGTGGGATGCTCTATCAGGTTCATTCCTACATAATGCACTCAAAGGGCATTAAGCCTAGAGTGTGAAAACTGAGTTTCCTTGAGAGCTGCTTGGAAGCCTGATGGTGTGTGAAGTTAGTGAGCCAAATGGAGTTGTTCTCCCACAAGAACCACTCGGCTGATTCTTCTTCAATATGCGCTTCACCAACATGCAGTGTTTCCTTGATTGAATTAGCTCTCACACCAATATTTACGCCTAGAGCCTTTGTATTGAGAGCTATCTGAAAACGGCTTTGGCGCTGAAGTTGTCTGTGAATGTGGAGTTGGTGGCATGTGAAACCCGCCTGTGCAGCATTGCTTTGTGTGGGATGCTCACCAAGCTGCATTTCATTCCTAGGCACTCAAAGGGCATTAAGCCTAGAGTGTGAAACCTGAGTTTCCTTGAGAGCTGCTTGGAAGCCTGATGGTGTGTGAAGTTAGTGAGCCTAATGGAGTTGTTCTCCCACAAGAACCACTCGCCTGATTCTTCTTCAATATGCGCTTCACCAACATGCAGTGTTTCCTTGATTGAATTAGCTCTCACACCAATATTTGGGCCTGGAGCCTTTGCATTGAGGGCTACCTGAAAACGGCTTTGGCGCTGAAGTTGTCTGTGAATGTGGAGTTGGTGGCATGTGAAACCCGCCTGTGGAGCATTGGTTTGTGTGGGATGCTCTACCAGGTTCATTCCTAGATAATGCACTCAAAGGGCATTAAGCCTAGAGTGTGAAAACTGAGTTTCCTTGAGAGCTGCATGGAAGCCTGATGGTGTGTGAAGTTAGTGAGCCAAAATGGAGTTGTTCTCCCACAAGAACCACTCGGCTGATTCTTCTTCAATATGCGCTTCACCAACATGCAGTGTTTCCTTGATTGAATTAGCTCTCACACCAATATTTGTGCCTAGAGCCTTTGCATTGAGGGCTAACTGAAAATGGCTTTGGCGCTGAAGTTGTCTGTGAATGTGGAGTAGGTGGCATGTGAAACCCGCATGTGGAGCATTGGTTCGTGTGGGATGCTCTACCAGGTGCATTTCATTCCTAGGCACTCAAAGGGCATTAAGCCTAGAGTGTGAAAACTGAGTTTCCTTGAGAGCTGCATGGAAGCCTGATGGTGTGTGAAGTTAGTGAGCCAAATGGAGTTGTTCTCCCACAAGAACCACTCGCCTGATTCTTCTTCAATATGCGCTTCACCAACATGCAGTGTTTCCTTGATTGAATTAGCTCTCACACCAATATTTGGGCCTAGATCCTTTGCGTTGAGGGCTATCTGAAAACGGCTTTGGCGCTGAAGTTGTCTGTGAATGTGGAGTTGGTGGCATGTGAAACCCGCCTGTGGAGCATTGGTTTGTGTGGGATGCTCTACCAGGTTCATTCCTACATAATGCACTCAAAGGGCATTAAGCCTAGAGTGTGAAAACTGAGTTTCCTTGAGAGCTGCATGGAAGCCTGATGGTGTGTGAAGTTAGTGAGCCAAATGGAGTTGTTGTCCCACAAGAACCACTCGGCTGATTCTTCTTCAATATGCGCTTCACCAACATGCAGTGTTTCCTTGATTGAATTAGCTCTCACACCAATATTTGGGCCTGGAGCCTTTGCATTGATGGTTACCTGAAAACGGCTTTGGCGCTGAAGTTGTCTGTGAATGTGGAGTTGGTGGCATGTGAAACCCGCCTGTGGAGCATTGGTTTGTGTGGGATGCTCTACCAGGTTCATTCCTAGATAATGCACTCAAAGGGCATTAAGCCTAGAGTGTGAAAACTGAGTTTCCTTGAGAGCTGCATGGAAGCCTGATGGTGTGTGAAGTTAGTGAGCCAAAATGGAGTTGTTCTCCCACAAGAACCACTCGGCTGATTCTTCTTCAATATGCGCTTCACCAACATGCAGTGTTTCCTTGATTGAATTAGCTCTCACACCAATATTTGTGCCTAGAGCCTTTGCATTGAGGGCTATCTGAAAATGGCTTTGGCGCTGAAGTTGTCTGTGAATGTGGAGTTGGTGGCATGTGAAACCCGCATGTGGAGCATTGGTTCGTGTGGGATGCTCTACCAGGTGCATTTCATTCCTAGGCACTCAAAGGGCATTAAGCCTAGAGTGTGAAAACTGAGTTTCCTTGAGAGCTGCTTGGAAGCCTGATGGTGTGTGAAGTTAGTGAGCCAAATGGAGTTGTTCTCCCACAAGAACCACTCGGCTGATTCTTCTTCAATATGCGCTTCACCAACATGCAGTGTTTCCTTGATTGAATTAGCTCTCACACCAATATTTGGGCCTAGATCCTTTGCGTTGAGGGCTATCTGAAAATGGCTTTGGCGCTGAAGTTGTCTGTGAATGTGGAGTTGGTGGCATGTGAAACCCGCATGTGGAGAATTCGTTTCTGTGGGATGCTCTACCAGGTTCATTCCTAGATAATGCACTCAAAGGGCATTAAGCCTAGAGTGTGAAACCTGAGTTTCCTTGAGAGCTGCTTGGAAGCCTGATGGTGTGTGAAGTTAGTGAGCCAAAATGGAGTTGTTCTCCCACAAGAACCACTCGGCTGATTCTTCTTCAATATGCGCTTCACCAACATGCAGTGTTTCCTTGATTGAATTAGCTCTCACACCAATATTTGCGCCTAGAGCCTTTGCATTGAGGGCTATCTGAAAATGGCTTTGGCGCTGAAGTTGTCTGTGAATGTGGAGTTGGTGGCATGTGAAACCCGCATGTGGAGCATTGGTTTGTGTGGGATGCTCTATCAGGTTCATTCCTACATAATGCACTCAAAGGGCATTAAGCCTAGAGTGTGAAAACTGAGTTTCCTTGAGAGCTGCTTGGAAGCCTGATGGTGTGTGAAGTTAGTGAGCCAAATGGAGTTGTTCTCCCACAAGAACCACTCGGCTGATTCTTCTTCAATATGCGCTTCACCAACATGCAGTGTTTCCTTAATTGAATTAGCTCTCACACCAATATTTACGCCTAGAGCCTTTGTATTGAGAGCTATCTGAAAACGGCTTTGGCGCTGAAGTTGTCTGTGAATGTGGAGTTGGTGGCATGTGAAACCCGCCTGTGCAGCATTGCTTTGTGTGGGATGCTCACCAAGCTGCATTTCATTCCTAGGCACTCAAAGGGCATTAAGCCTAGAGTGTGAAACCTGAGTTTCCTTGAGAGCTGCTTGGAAGCCTGATGGTGTGTGAAGTTAGTGAGCCAAATGGAGTTGTTCTCCCACAAGAACCACTCGCCTGATTCTTCTTCAATATGCGCTTCACCAACATGCAGTGTTTCCTTGATTGAATTAGCTCTCACACCAATATTTGGGCCTGGAGCCTTTGCATTGAGGGCTACCTGAAAACGGCTTTGGCGCTGAAGTTGTCTGTGAATGTGGAGTTGGTGGCATGTGAAACCCGCCTGTGGAGCATTGGTTTGTGTGGGATGCTCTACCAGGTTCATTCCTAGATAATGCACTCAAAGGGCATTAAGCCTAGAGTGTGAAAACTGAGTTTCCTTGAGAGCTGCATGGAAGCCTGATGGTGTGTGAAGTTAGTGAGCCAAAATGGAGTTGTTCTCCCACAAGAACCACTCGGCTGATTCTTCTTCAATATGCGCTTCACCAACATGCAGTGTTTCCTTGATTGAATTAGCTCTCACACCAATATTTGTGCCTAGAGCCTTTGCATTGAGGGCTAACTGAAAATGGCTTTGGCGCTGAAGTTGTCTGTGAATGTGGAGTAGGTGGCATGTGAAACCCGCATGTGGAGCATTGGTTCGTGTGGGATGCTCTACCAGGTGCATTTCATTCCTAGGCACTCAAAGGGCATTAAGCCTAGAGTGTGAAAACTGAGTTTCCTTGAGAGCTGCATGGAAGCCTGATGGTGTGTGAAGTTAGTGAGCCAAATGGAGTTGTTCTCCCACAAGAACCACTCGCCTGATTCTTCTTCAATATCCGCTTCACCAACATGCAGTGTTTCCTTGATTGAATTAGCTCTCACACCAATATTTGGGCCTAGATCCTTTGCGTTGAGGGCTATCTGAAAACGGCTTTGGCGCTGAAGTTGTCTGTGAATGTGGAGTTGGTGGCATGTGAAACCCGCCTGTGGAGCATTGGTTTGTGTGGGATGCTCTACCAGGTTCATTCCTACATAATGCACTCAAAGGGCATTAAGCCTAGAGTGTGAAAACTGAGTTTCCTTGAGAGCTGCATGGAAGCCTGATGGTGTGTGAAGTTAGTGAGCCAAATGGAGTTGTTGTCCCACAAGAACCACTCGGCTGATTCTTCTTCAATATGCGCTTCACCAACATGCAGTGTTTCCTTGATTGAATTAGCTCTCACACCAATATTTGGGCCTGGAGCCTTTGCGTTGATGGTTACCTGAAAACGGCTTTGGCGCTGAAGTTGTCTGTGAATGTGGAGTTGGTGGCATGTGAAACCCGCCTGTGGAGCATTGGTTTGTGTGGGATGCTCTACCAGGTTCATTCCTAGATAATGCACTCAAAGGGCATTAAGCCTAGAGTGTGAAAACTGAGTTTCCTTGAGAGCTGCATGGAAGCCTGATGGTGTGTGAAGTTAGTGAGCCAAAATGGAGTTGTTCTCCCACAAGAACCACTCGGCTGATTCTTCTTCAATATGCGCTTCACCAACATGCAGTGTTTCCTTGATTGAATTAGCTCTCACACCAATATTTGTGCCTAGAGCCTTTGCATTGAGGGCTATCTGAAAATGGCTTTGGCGCTGAAGTTGTCTGTGAATGTGGAGTTGGTGGCATGTGAAACCCGCATGTGGAGCATTGGTTTGTGTGGGATGCTCTACCAGGTGCATTTCATTCCTAGGCACTCAAAGGGCATTAAGCCTAGAGTGTGAAAACTGAGTTTCCTTGAGAGCTGCTTGGAAGCCTGATGGTGTGTGAAGTTAGTGAGCCAAATGGAGTTGTTCTCCCACAAGAACCACTCGGCTGATTCTTCTTCAATATGCGCTTCACCAACATGCAGTGTTTCCTTGATTGAATTAGCTCTCACACCAATATTTGGGCCTAGATCCTTTGCGTTGAGGGCTATCTGAAAATGGCTTTGGCGCTGAAGTTGTCTGTGAATGTGGAGTTGGTGGCATGTGAAACCCGCATGTGGAGAATTCGTTTGTGTGGGATGCTCTACCAGGTTCATTCCTAGATAATGCACTCAAAGGGCATTAAGCCTAGAGTGTGAAACCTGAGTTTCCTTGAGAGCTGCTTGGAAGCCTGATGGTGTGTGAAGTTAGTGAGCCAAAATGGAGTTGTTCTCCCACAAGAACCACTCGGCTGATTCTTCTTCAATATGCGCTTCACCAACATGCAGTGTTTCCTTGATTGAATTAGCTCTCACACCAATATTTGCGCCTAGAGCCTTTGCATTGAGGGCTATCTGAAAATGGCTTTTGCGCTGAAGTTGTCTGTGAATGTGGAGTTGGTGGCATGTGAAACCCGCATGTGGAGCATTGGTTTGTGTGGGATGCTCTACCAGGTTCATTCCTACATAATGCACTCAAAGGGCATTAAGCCTAGAGTGTGAAAACTGAGTTTCCTTGAGAGCTGCATGGAAGCCTGATGGTGTGTGAAGTTAGTGAGCCAAATGGAGTTGTTGTCCCACAAGAACCACTCGGCTGAGTCTTCTTCAATATGCGCTTCACCAACATGCAGTGTTTCCTTGATTGAATTAGCTCTCACACCAATATTTGGGCCTGGAGCCTTTGCATTGATGGTTACCTGAAAATGGCTTTGGCGCTGAAGTTGTCTGTGAATGTGGAGTTGGTGGCATGTGAAACCCGCCTGTGGAGCATTGGTTTGTGTGGGATGCTCTACCAGGTTCATTCCTAGATAATGCACTCAAAGGGCATTAAGCCTAGAGTGTGAAAACTGAGTTTCCTTGAGAGCTGCATGGAAGCCTGATGGTGTGTGAAGTTAGTGAGCCAAAATGGAGTTGTTCTCCCACAAGAACCACTCGGCTGATTCTTCTTCAATATGCGCTTCACCAACATGCAGTGTTTCCTTGATTGAATTAGCTCTCACACCAATATTTGCGCCTAGAGCCTTTGCATTGAGGGCTATCTGAAAATGGCTTTGGCGCTGAAGTTGTCTGTGAATGTGGAGTTGGTGGCATGTGAAACCCGCATGTGGAGCATTGGTTCGTGTGGGATGCTCTACCAGGTGCATTTCATTCCTAGGCACTCAAAGGGCATTAAGCCTAGAGTGTGAAAACTGAGTTTCCTTGAGAGCTGCTTGGAAGCCTGATGGTGTGTGAAGTTAGTGAGCCAAATGGAGTTGTTCTCCCACAAGAACCACTCGGCTGATTCTTCTTCAATATGCGCTTCACCAACATGCAGTGTTTCCTTGATTGAATTAGCTCTCACACCAATATTTGGGCCTAGATCCTTTGCGTTGAGGGCTATCTGAAAATGGCTTTGGCGCTGAAGTTGTCTGTGAATGTGGAGTTGGTGGCATGTGAAACCCGCCTGTGGAGCATTGGTTTGTGTGGGATGCTCTATCAGGTTCATTCCTACATAATGCACTCAAAGGGCATTAAGCCTAGAGTGTGAAAACTGAGTTTCCTTGAGAGCTGCTTGGAAGCCTGATGGTGTGTGAAGTTAGTGAGCCAAATGGAGTTGTTCTCCCACAAGAACCACTCGGCTGATTCTTCTTCAATATGCGCTTCACCAACATGCACTGTTTCCTTGATTGAATTAGCTCTCACACCAATATTTGCGCCTAGAGCCTTTGTATTGAGAGCTATCTGAAAACGGCTTTGGCGCTGAAGTTGTCTGTGAATGTGGAGTTGGTGGCATGTGAAACCCGCCTGTGCAGCATTGCTTTGTGTGGGATGCTCACCAAGCTGCATTTCATTCCTAGGCACTCAAAGGGCATTAAGCCTAGAGTGTGAAACCTGAGTTTCCTTGAGAGCTGCTTGGAAGCCTGATGGTGTGTGAAGTTAGTGAGCCAAATGGAGTTGTTCTCCCACAAGAACCACTCGGCTGATTCTTCTTCAATATGCTCTTCACCAACAAGCAGTGTTTCCTTGATTGAGTTAGCTCTCACATCAATATTTGCACCTAGAGCCTTTGCATTGAGGGCTATCTGAAAATGGCTTTTGCGCTGAAGTTGTCTGTGAATGTGGAGTTGGTGGCATGTGAAACCCGCATGTGGAGCATTGGTTTGTGTGGGATGCTCTACCAGGTTCATTCCTACATAATGCACTCAAAGGGCATTAAGCCTAGAGTGTGAAAACTGAGTTTCCTTGAGCGCTGCATGGAAGCCTGATGGTGTGTGAAGTTAGTGAGCCAAATGGAGTTGTTGTCCCACAAGAACCACTCGGCTGATTCTTCTTCAATATGCGCTTCACCAACATGCACTGTTTCCTTGATTGAATTAGCTCTCACACCAATATTTGCACCTAGAGCCTTTGCATTGAGGGCTACCTGAAAACGGCTTTGGCGCTGAAGTTGTCTGTGAATGTGGAGTTGGTGGCATGTGAAACCCGCCTGTGGAGCATTGGTTTGTGTGGGATGCTCTACCAGGTTCATTCCTAGATAATGCACTCAAAGGGCATTAAGCCTAGAGTGTGAAAACTGAGTTTCCTTGAGAGCTGCATGGAAGCCTGATGGTGTGTGAAGTTAGTGAGCCAAAATGGAGTTGTTCTCCCACAAGAACCACTCGGCTGATTCTTCTTCAATATGCGCTTCACCAACATGCAGTGTTTCCTTGATTGAATTAGCTCTCACACCAATATTTGTGTCTAGAGCCTTTGTATTGAGGGCTAACTGAAAATGGCTTTGGCGCTGAAGTTGTCTGTGAATGTGGAGTTGGTGGCATGTGAAACCCGCATGTGGAGCATTGGTTCGTGTGGGATGCTCTACCAGGTGCATTTCATTCCTAGGCACTCAAAGGGCATTAAGCCTAGAGTGTGAAAACTGAGTTTCCTTGAGAGCTGCTTGGAAGCCTGATGGTGTGTGAAGTTAGTGAGCCAAATGGAGTTGTTCTCCCACAAGAACCACTCGGCTGATTCTTCTTCAATATGCGCTTCACCAACATGCAGTGTTTCCTTGATTGAATTAGCTCTCACACCAATATTTGGGCCTAGATCCTTTGCGTTGAGGGCTATCTGAAAACGGCTTTGGCGCTGAAGTTGTCTGTGAATGTGGAGTTGGTGGCATGTGAAACCCGCCTGTGGAGCATTGGTTTGTGTGGGATGCTCTATCAGGTTCATTCCTACATAATGCACTCAAAGGGCATTAAGCCTAGAGTGTGAAAACTGAGTTTCCTTGAGAGCTGCTTGGAATCCTAATGGTGTGTGAAGTTAGTGAGCCAAATGGAGTTGTTCTCCCACGAGAACCACTCGGCTGATTCTTCTTCAATATGCGCTTCACCAACATGCAGTGTTTCCTTGATTGAATTAGCTCTCACACCAATATTTGGGCCTGGTGCCTTTGCATTGAGGGCTACCTGAAAACGGCTTTGGCGCTGAAGTTGTCTGTGAATGTGGAGTTGGTGGCATGTGAAACCCGCATGTGGAGCATTGCTTTGTGTGATAAGCTCACCAAGCTTCATTTCAGTCCTAGGCACTCAAAGGGCATTAAGCCTAGAGTGTGAAAACTGAGTTTCCTTGAGAGCTGCTTGGAAGCCTGATGGTGTGTGAAGTTAGTGAGCCAAATGGAGTTGTTCGCCCACAAGAACCACTCGGCTGATTCTTCTTCAATATGCGCTTCACCAACATGCACTGTTTCCTTGATTGAATTAGCTCTCACACCAATATTTGCACCTAGAGCCTTTGTGTTGAGGGCTATCTGAAAACGGCTTTGGCGCTGAAGTTGTCTGTGAATGTGGAGTTGGTGGCATGTGAAACCCGCCTGTGGAGCATTGGTTTGTGTGGGATGCTCTATCAGGTTCATTCCTACATAATGCACTCAAAGGGCATTAAGCCTAGAGTGTGAAAACTGAGTTTCCTTGAGAGCTGCTTGGAAGCCTGATGGTGTGTGAAGTTAGTGAGCCAAATGGAGTTGTTCTCCCACAAGAACCACTCGGCTGATTCTTCTTCAATATGCGCTTCACCAACATGCAGTGTTTCCTTGATTGAATTAGCTCTCACACCAATATTTGCGCCTAGAGCCTTTGTATTGAGAGCTATCTGAAAACGGCTTTGGCGCTGAAGTTGTCTGTGAATGTGGAGTTGGTGGCATGTGAAACCCGCCTGTGCAGCATTGCTTTGTGTGGGATGCTCACCAAGCTGCATTTCATTCCTAGGCACTCAAAGGGCATTAAGCCTAGAGTGTGAAACCTGAGTTTCCTTGAGAGCTGCTTGGAACCCTGATGGTGTGTGAAGTTAGTGAGCCAAATGGAGTTGTTCTCCCACAAGAACCACTCGGCTGATTCTTCTTCAATATGCGCTTCACCAACATGCAGTGTTTCCTTGATTGAATTAGCTCTCACACCAATATTTGGGCCTCGAGCCTTTGCATTGAGGGCTACCTGAAAACGGCTTTGGCGCTGAAGTTGTCTGTGAATGTGGAGTTGGTGGCATGTGAAACCCGCCTGTGGAGCATTGGTTTGTGTGGGATGCTCTACCAGGTTCATTCCTAGATAATGCACTCAAAGGGCATTAAGCCTAGAGTGTGAAAACTGAGTTTCCTTGAGAGCTGCATGGAAGCCTGATGGTGTGTGAAGTTAGTGAGCCAAAATGGAGTTGTTCTCCCACAAGAACCACTCGGCTGATTCTTCTTCAATATGCGCTTCACCAACATGCAGTGTTTCCTTGATTGAATTAGCTCTCACACCAATATTTGTGCCTAGAGCCTTTGCATTGAGGGCTAACTGAAAATGGCTTTGGCGCTGAAGTTGTCTGTGAATGTGGAGTTGGTGGCATGTGAAACCCGCATGTGGAGCATTGGTTCGTGTGGGATGCTCTACCAGGTGCATTTCATTCCTAGGCACTCAAAGGGCATTAAGCCTAGAGTGTGAAAACTGAGTTTCCTTGAGAGCTGCTTGGAAGCCTGATGGTGTGTGAAGTTAGTGAGCCAAATGGAGTTGTTCTCCCACAAGAACCACTCGCCTGATTCTTCTTCAATATGCGCTTCACCAACATGCAGTGTTTCCTTGATTGAATTAGCTCTCACACCAATATTTGGGCCTGGAGCCTTTGCATTGATGGTTACCTGAAAACGGCTTTGGCGCTGAAGTTGTCTGTGAATGTGGAGTTGGTGGCATGTGAAACCCGCCTGTGGAGCATTGGTTTGTGTGGGATGCTCTACCAGGTTCATTCCTAGATAATGCACTCAAAGGGCATTAAGCCTAGAGTGTGAAAACTGAGTTTCCTTGAGAGCTGCATGGAAGCCTGATGGTGTGTGAAGTTAGTGAGCCAAAATGGAGTTGTTCTCCCACAAGAACCACTCGGCTGATTCTTCTTCAATATGCGCTTCACCAACATGCAGTGTTTCCTTGATTGAATTAGCTCTCACACCAATATTTGTGCCTAGAGCCTTTGCATTGAGGGCTATCTGAAAATGGCTTTGGCGCTGAAGTTGTCTGTGAATGTGGAGTTGGTGGCATGTGAAACCCGCATGTGGAGCATTGGTTCGTGTGGGATGCTCTACCAGGTGCATTTCAATCCTAGGCACTCAAAGGGCATTAAGCCTAGAGTGTGAAAACTGAGTTTCCTTGAGAGCTGCTTGGAAGCCTGATGGTGTGTGAAGTTAGTGAGCCAAATGGAGTTGTTCTCCCACAAGAACCACTCGGCTGATTCTTCTTCAATATGCGCTTCACCAACATGCAGTGTTTCCTTGATTGAATTAGCTCTCACACCAATATTTGGGCCTAGATCCTTTGCGTTGAGGGCTATCTGAAAATGGCTTTGGCGCTGAAGTTGTCTGTGAATGTGGAGTTGGTGGCATGTGAAACCCGCATGTGGAGCATTCGTTTGTGTGGGATGCTCTACCAGGTTCATTCCTAGATAATGCACTCAAAGGGCATTAAGCCTAGAGTGTGAAACCTGAGTTTCCTTGAGAGCTGCTTGGAAGCCTGATGGTGTGTGAAGTTAGTGAGCCAAAATGGAGTTGTTCTCCCACAAGAACCACTCGGCTGATTCTTCTTCAATATGCGCTTCACCAACATGCAGTGTTTCCTTGATTGAATTAGCTCTCACACCAATATTTGCGCCTAGAGCCTTTGCATTGAGGGCTATCTGAAAATGGCTTTGGCGCTGAAGTTGTCTGTGAATGTGGAGTTGGTGGCATGTGAAACCCGCCTGTGGAGCATTCGTTTGTGTGGGATGCTCTACCAGGTGCATTTCATTCCTAGGCACTCAAAGGGCATTAAGCCTAGAGTGTGAAAACTGAGTTTCCTTGAGAGCTGCATGGAAGCCTGATGGTGTGTGAAGTTAGTGAGCCAAATGGAGTTGTTGTCCCACAAGAACCACTCGCCTGATTCTTCTTCAATATGCGCTTCACCAACATGCAGTGTTTCCTTGATTGAATTAGCTCTCACACCAATATTTTCGCCTAGAGCCTTTGCATTGAGGGCTATCTGAAAACGGCTTTGGCGCTGAAGTTGTCTGTGAATGTGGAGTTGGTGGCATGTGAAACCCACCTGTGGAGCATTCGTTGTGTGGGATGCTCTACCAGGTTCTTTCTTAGATAATGCACTCAAAGGGCATTAAGCCTAGAGTGTGAAAACTGAGTTTCCTTGAGAGCTGCATGGAAGCCTGATGGTGTGTGAAGTTAGTGAGCCAAATGGAGTTGTTCTCCCACAAGAACCACTCGGCTGATTCTTCTTCAATATGCGCTTCACCAACATGCAGTGGTTCCTTGGTTGAATTAGCTCTCACACCAATATTTGGGCCTAGAGCCTTCGTATTGAGGGCTATCTGAAAATGGCTTTGGCGCTGAAGTTGCCTGTGAATGTGGAGTTGGTGGCATGTGAAACCCGCATGTGGAGCATTGTTTTGTGTGGGATGCTCTACCAGCTGCATTTCAGTCCTAGGCACTCAAAGGGCATTAAGCCTAGAGTGTGAAAACTGAGTTTCCTTGAGAGCTGCTTGGAAGCCTGATGGTGTGTGAAGTTAGTGAGCCAAATGGAGTTGTTCTCCCACAAGAACCACTCGGCTGATTCTTCTTCAATATGCGCTTCACCAACATGCAGTGTTTCCTTGATTGAATTAGCTCTCACACCAATATTTGGGCCTAGATCCTTTGTGTTGAGGGCTATCTGAAAATGGCTTTGGCGCTGAAGTTGTCTGTGAATGTGGAGTTGGTGGCATGTGAAACCCGCATGTGGAGCATTGGTTTGTGTGGGATGCTCTACCAGGTTCATTCCTAGATAATGCACTCAAAGGGCATTAAGCCTAGAGTGTGAAAACTGAGTTTCCTTGAGAGCTGCTTGGAAGCCTGATGGTGTGTGAAGTTAGTGAGCCAAATGGAGTTGTTGTCCCACAAGAACCACTCGGCTGATTCTTCTTCAATATGCGCTTCACCAACATGCAGTGTTTCCTTGATTGAATTAGCTCTCACACCAATATTTGGGCCTGGTGGCTTTGCATTGAGGGCTATCTGAAAATGGCTTTGGCGCTGAAGTTGTCTGTGAATGTGGAGTTGGTGGCATGTGAAACCCGCATGTGGAGCATTGCTTTGTGTGATAAGCTCACCAAGCTTCATTTCAGTCGTAGGCACTCAAAGGGCATTAAGCCTAGAGTGTGAAAACTGAGTTTCCTTGAGAGCTGCTTGGAAGCCTGATGGTGTGTGAAGTTAGTGAGCCAAATGGAGTTGTTCGCCCACAAGAACCACTCGGCTGATTCTTCTTCAATATGCGCTTCACCAACATGCAGTGTTTCCTTGATTGAATTAGCTCTCACACCAATATTTGGTCCTAGACCCTTTGTATTGAGGGCTATCTGAAAATGGCTTTGGCGCTGAAGTTGTCTGTGAATGTGGAGTTGGTGGCATGTGAAACCCGCATGTGGAGCATTGGTTTGTGTGGGATGCTCTATCAGGTTCATTCCTACATAATGCACTCAAAGGGCATTAAGCCTAGAGTGTGAAAACTGAGTTTCCTTGAGAGCTGCTTGGAAGCCTGATGGTGTGTGAAGTTAGTGAGCCAAATGGAGTTGTTCTCCCACAAGAACCACTCGGCTGATTCTTCTTCAATATGCGCTTCACCACCATGCAGTGTTTCCTTGATTGAATTAGCTCTCACACCAATATTTGCTCCTAGAGCCTTTGCATTGAGGGCTATCTGAAAATGGCTTTGGCGCTGAAGTTGTCTGTGAATGTGGAGTTGGTGGCATGTGAAACCCGCATGTGGAGCATTGCTTTGTGTGGGATGCTCTACCAGGTGCATTTCATTCCTAGGCACTCAAAGGGCATTAAGCCTAGAGTGTGAAAACTGAGTTTCCTTGAGAGCTGCTTGGAAGCCTGATGGTGTGTGAAGTTAGTGAGCCAAATGGAGTTGTTCTCCCACAAGAACCACTCGGCTGATTCTTCTTCAATATGCGCTTCACCAACAAGCAGTGTTTCCTTGATTGAATTAGCTCTCACACCAATATTTGCGCCTAGAGCCTTTGCATTGAGGGCTATCTGAAAATGGCTTTGGCGCTGAAGTTGTCTGTGAATGTGGAGTTGGTGGCATGTGAAACCCGCCTGTGGAGCATTCGTTTGTGTGGGATGCTCTACCAGGTGCATTTCATTCCTAGGCACTCAAAGGGCATTAAGCCTAGAGTGTGAAAACTGAGTTTCCTTGAGAGCTGCATGGAAGCCTGATGGTGTGTGAAGTTAGTGAGCCAAATGGAGTTGTTGTCCCACAAGAACCACTCGCCTGATTCTTCTTCAATATGCGCTTCACCAACATGCAGTGTTTCCTTGATTGAATTAGCTCTCACACCAATATTTGGTCCTAGAGCCTTTGCATTGAGGGCTATCTGAAAACGGCTTTGGCGCTGAAGTTGTCTGTGAATGTGGAGTTGGTGGCATGTGAAACCCGCCTGTGGAGCATTCGTTGTGTGGGATGCTCTACCAGGTTCTTTCCTAGATAATGCACTCAAAGGGCATTAAGCCTAGAGTGTGAAAACTGAGTTTCCTTGAGAGCTGCATGGAAGCCTGATGGTGTGTGAAGTTAGTGAGCCAAATGGAGTTGTTCTCCCACAAGAACCACTCGGCTGATTCTTCTTCAATATGCGCTTCACCAACATGCAGTGTTTCCTTGGTTGAATTAGCTCTCACACCAATATTTGGGCCTAGAGCCTTCGTATTGAGGGCTATCTGAAAATGGCTTTGGCGCTGAAGTTGCCTGTGAATGTGGAGTTGGTGGCATGTGAAACCCGCATGTGGAGCATTGCTTTGTGTGGGATGCTCTACCAGCTGCATTTCATTCCTAGGCACTCAAAGGGCATTAAGCCTAGAGTGTGAAAACTGAGTTTCCTTGAGAGCTGCTTGGAAGCCTGATGGTGTGTGAAGTTAGTGAGCCAAATGGAGTTGTTCTCCCACAAGAACCACTCGGCTGATTCTTCTTCAATATGCGCTTCACCAACATGCAGTGTTTCCTTGATTGAATTAGCTCTCACACCAATATTTGGGCCTGGTGTCTTTGCATTGAGGGCTATCTGAAAATGGCTTTGGCGCTGAAGTTGTCTGTGAATGTGGAGTTGGTGGCATGTGAAACCCGCATGTGGAGCATTGCTTTGTGTGATAAGCTCACCAAGCTTCATTTCAGTCGTAGGCACTCAAAGGGCATTAAGCCTAGAGTGTGAAAACTGAGTTTCCTTGAGAGCTGCTTGGAAGCCTGATGGTGTGTGAAGTTAGTGAGCCAAATGGAGTTGTTCGCCCACAAGAACCACTCGGCTGATTCTTCTTCAATATGCGCTTCACCAACATGCAGTGTTTCCTTGATTGAATTAGCTCTCACACCAATATTTGGTCCTAGACCCTTTGTATTGAGGGCTATCTGAAAACGGCTTTGGCGCTGAAGTTGTCGGTGAATGTGGAGTTGGTGGCATGTGAAACCCGCATGTGGAGCATTGGTTTGTGTGGGATGCTCTATCAGGTTCATTCCTACATAATGCACTCAAAGGGCATTAAGCCTAGAGTGTGAAAACTGAGTTTCCTTGAGAGCTGCTTGGAAGCCTGATGGTGTGTGAAGTTAATGAGCCAAATGGAGTTGTTCTCCCACAAGAACCACTCGCCTGATTCTTCTTCAATATGCGCTTCACCAACATGCAGTGTTTCCTTGATTGAATTAGCTCTCACACCAATATTTGCTCCTAGAGCCTTTGCATTGAGGGCTATCTGAAAATGGCTTTGGCGCTGAAGTTGTCTGTGAATGTGGAGTTGGTGGCATGTGAAACCCGCATGTGGAGCATTGCTTTGTGTGGGATGCTCTACCAGGTGCATTTCATTCCTAGGCACTCAAAGGGCATTAAGCCTAGAGTGTGAAAACTGAGTTTCCTTGAGAGCTGCTTGGAAGCCTGATGGTGTGTGAAGTTAGTGAGCCAAATGGAGTTGTTCTCCCACAAGAACCACTCGGCTGATTCTTCTTCAATATGCGCTTCACCAACAAGCAGTGTTTCCTTGATTGAATTAGCTCTCACATCAATATTTGCACCTAGAGCCTTTGCATTGAGGGCTATCTGAAAATGGCTTTGGCGCTGAAGTTGTCTGTGAATGTGGAGTTGGTGGCATGTGAAACCCGCATGTGGAGCATTGGTTTGTGTGGGATGCTCTACCAGGTTCATTCCTACATAATGCACTCAAAGAGCATTAAGCCTAGAGTGTGAAAACTGAGTTTCCTTGAGAGCTGCATGGAAGCCTGATGGTGTGTGAAGTTAGTGAGCCAAATGGAGTTGTTGTCCCACAAGAACCACTCGGCTGATTCTTCTTCAATATGCGCTTCACCAACATGCAGTGTTTCCTTGATTGAATTAGCTCTCACACCAATATTTGGGCCTGGAGCCTTTGCATTGAGGGCTACCTGAAAACGGCTTTGGCGCTGAAGTTGTCTGTGAATGTGGAGTTGGTGGCATGTGAAACCCGCCTGTGGAGCATTGGTTTGTGTGGGAATCTCACCAAGCTTCATTTCAGTCCTAGGCACTCAAAGGGCATTAAGCCTAGAGTGTGAAAACTGAGTTTCCTTGAGAGCTGCATGGAAGCCTGATGGTGTGTGAAGTTAGTGAGCCAAATGGAGTTGTTCTCCCACAAGAACCACTCGGCTGAGTCTTCTTCAATATGCGCTTCACCAACATGCAGTGTTTCCTTGATTGAATTAGCTCTCACACCAATATTTGGGCCTAGAGCCTTTGTATTGAGGGCTATCTGAAAACGGCTTTGGCGCTGAAGTTGTCTGTGAATGTGGAGTTGGTGGCATGTGAAACCCGCATGTGGAGCATTGGTTTGTGTGGGATGCTCTATCAGGTTCATTCCTACATAATGCACTCAAAGGGCATTAAGCCTAGAGCGTGAAAACTGAGTTTCCTTGAGAGCTGCTTGGAAGCCTGATGGTGTGTGAAGTTAGTGAGCCAAATGGAGTTGTTCTCCCACAAGAACCACTCGGCTGATTCTTCTTCAATATGCGCTTCACCACCATGCAGTGTTTCCTTGATTGAATTAGCTCTCACACCAATATTTGGGCCTGGAGCCTTTGCATTGAGGGCTACCTGAAAACGGCTTTGGCGCTGAAGTTGTCTGTGAATGTGGAGTTGGTGGCATGTGAAACCCGCATGTGGAGCATTGCTTTGTGTGGGATGCTCTACCAGGTGCATTTCATTCCTAGGCACTCAAAGGGCATTAAGCCTAGAGTGTGAAAACTGAGTTTCCTTGAGAGCTGCTTGGAAGCCTGATGGTGTGTGAAGTTAGTGAGCCAAATGGAGTTGTTCTCCCACAAGAACCACTCGGCTGATTCTTCTTCAATATGCGCTTCACCAACAAGCAGTGTTTCCTTGATTGAATTAGCTCTCACATCAATATTTGTACCTAGAGCCTTTGCATTGAGGGCTATCTGAAAATGGCTTTGGCGCTGAAGTTGTCTGTGAATGTGGAGTTGGTGGCATGTGAAACCCGCATGTGGAGCATTGGTTTGTGTGGGATGCTCTACCAGGTTCATTCCTACATAATGCACTCAAAGAGCATTAAGCCTAGAGTGTGAAAACTGAGTTTCCTTGAGAGCTGCATGGAAGCCTGATGGTGTGTGAAGTTAGTGAGCCAAATGGAGTTGTTGTCCCACAAGAACCACTCGGCTGATTCTTCTTCAATATGCGCTTCACCAACATGCAGTGTTTCCTTGATTGAATTAGCTCTCACACCAATATTTGGGCCTAGAGCCTTTGCATTGAGGGCTACCTGAAAACGGCTTTGGCGCTGAAGTTGTCTGTGAATGTGGAGTTGGTGGCATGTGAAACCCGCCTGTGGAGCATTGGTTTGTGTGGGAATCTCACCAAGCTTCATTTCAGTCCAAGGCACTCAAAGGGCATTAAGCCTAGAGTGTGAAAACTGAGTTTCCTTGAGAGCTGCATGGAAGCCTGATGGTGTGTGAAGTTAGTGAGCCAAATGGAGTTGTTGTCCCACAAGAACCACTCGGCTGAGTCTTCTTCAATATGCGCTTCACCAACATGCAGTGTTTCCTTGATTGAATTAGCTCTCACACCAATATTTGGGCCTAGAGCCTTTGTATTGAGGGCTATCTGAAAACGGCTTTGGCGCTGAAGTTGTCTGTGAATGTGGAGTTGGTGGCATGTGAAACCCGCATGTGGAGCATTGGTTTGTGTGGGATGCTCTATCAGGTTCATTCCTACATAATGCACTCAAAGGGCATTAAGCCTAGAGCGTGAAAACTGAGTTTCCTTGAGAGCTGCTTGGAAGCCTGATGGTGTGTGAAGTTAGTGAGCCAAATGGAGTTGTTCTCCCACAAGAACCACTCGGCTGATTCTTCTTCAATATGCGCTTCACCAACATGCAGTGTTTCCTTGATTGAATTAGCTCTCACACCAATATTTGGGCCTGGAGCCTTTGCATTGAGGGCTACCTGAAAACGGCTTTGGCGCTGAAGTTGTCTGTGAATGTGGAGTTGGTGGCATGTGAAACCCGCCTGTGGAGCATTGGTTTGTGTGGGAATCTCACCAAGCTTCATTTCAGTCCTAGGCACTCAAAGGGCATTAAGCCTAGAGTGTGAAAACTGAGTTTCCTTCAGAGCTGCTTGGAAGCCTGATGGTGTGTGAAGTTAGTCAGCCAAATGGAGTTGTTCTCCCACAAGAACCACTCGGCTGATTCTTCTTCAATATGCGCTTCACCAACATGCAGTGTTTCCTTGATTGAATTAGCTCTCACACCAATATTTGCGCCTAGAGCCTTTGTATTGAGAGCTATCTGAAAACGGCTTTGGCGCTGAAGTTGTCTGTGAATGTGGAGTTGGTGGCATGTGAAACCCGCCTGTGGAGCATTGGTTTGTGTGGGATGCTCACCAAGCTTCATTTCAGTCCTAGGCACTCAAAGGGCATTAAGCCTAGAGTGTGAAAACTGAGTTTCCTTGAGAGCTGCTTGGAAGCCTGATGGTGTGTGAAGTTAGTGAGCCAAATGGAGTTGTTCTCCCACAAGAACCACTCGGCTGATTCTTCTTCAATATGCGCTTCACCAACATGCAGTGTTTCCTTGATTGAATTAGCTCTCACACCAATATTTGGGCCTAGAGCCTTTGTATTGAGGGCTATCTGAAAACGGCTTTGGCGCTGAAGTTGTCTGTGAATGTGGAGTTGGTGGCATGTGAAACCCGCATGTGGAGCATTGGTTTGTGTGGGATGCTCTACCAGGTTCATTCCTACATAATGCACTCAAAGAGCATTAAGCCTAGAGTGTGAAAACTGAGTTTCCTTGAGAGCTGCATGGAAGCCTGATGGTGTGTGAAGTTAGTGAGCCAAATGGAGTTGTTGTCCCACAAGAACCACTCGGCTGAGTCTTCTTCAATATGCGCTTCACCAACATGCAGTGTTTCCTTGATTGAATTAGCTCTCACACCAATATTTGGGCCTAGAGCCTTTGTATTGAGGGCTATCTGAAAACGGCTTTGGCGCTGAAGTTGTCTGTGAATGTGGAGTTGGTGGCATGTGAAACCCGCATGTGGAGCATTGGTTTGTGTGGGATGCTCTATCAGGTTCATTCCTACATAATGCACTCAAAGGGCATTAAGCCTAGAGCGTGAAAACTGAGTTTCCTTGAGAGCTGCTTGGAAGCCTGATGGTGTGTGAAGTTAGTGAGCCAAATGGAGTTGTTCTCCCACAAGAACCACTCGGCTGATTCTTCTTCAATATGCGCTTCACCAACATGCAGTGTTTCCTTGATTGAATTAGCTCTCACACCAATATTTGCGCCTAGAGCCTTTGTATTGAGAGCTATCTGAAAATGGCTTTGGCGCTGAAGTTGTCTGTGAATGTGGAGTTGGTGGCATGTGAAACCCGCCTGTGGAGCATTGGTTTGTGTGGGATGCTCACCAAGCTGCATTTTATTCCTAGGCACTCAAAGGGCATTAAGCCTAGAGTGTGAAAACTGAGTTTCCTTGAGAGCTGCTTGGAAGCCTGATGGTGTGTGAAGTTAGTGAGCCAAATGGAGTTGTTCTCCCACAAGAACCACTCGGCTGATTCTTCTTCAATATGCGCTTCACCAACAAGCAGTGTTTCCTTGATTGAATTAGCTCTCACATCAATATTTGCACCTAGAGCCTTTGCATTGAGGGCTATCTGAAAATGGCTTTGGCGCTGAAGTTGTCTGTGAATGTGGAGTTGGTGGCATGTGAAACCCGCATGTGGAGCATTGGTTTGTGTGGGATGCTCTACCAGGTTCATTCCTACATAATGCACTCAAAGAGCATTAAGCCTAGAGTGTGAAAACTGAGTTTCCTTGAGAGCTGCATGGAAGCCTGATGGTGTGTGAAGTTAGTGAGCCAAATGGAGTTGTTGTCCCACAAGAACCACTCGGCTGATTCTTCTTCAATATGCGCTTCACCAACATGCAGTGTTTCCTTGATTGAATTAGCTCTCACACCAATATTTGGGCCTGGAGCCTTTGCATTGAGGGCTACCTGAAAACGGCTTTGGCGCTGAAGTTGTCTGTGAATGTGGAGTTGGTGGCATGTGAAACCCGCCTGTGGAGCATTGGTTTGTGTGGGAATCTCACCAAGCTTCATTTCATTCCTAGGCACTCAAAGGGCATTAAGCCTAGAGTGTGAAAACTGAGTTTCCTTGAGAGCTGCATGGAAGCCTGATGGTGTGTGAAGTTAGTGAGCCAAATGGAGTTGTTGTCCCACAAGAACCACTCGGCTGAGTCTTCTTCAATATGCGCTTCACCAACATGCAGTGTTTCCTTGATTGAATTAGCTCTCACACCAATATTTGGGCCTAGAGCCTTTGTATTGAGGGCTATCTGAAAACGGCTTTGGCGCTGAAGTTGTCTGTGAATGTGGAGTTGGTGGCATGTGAAACCCGCATGTGGAGCATTGGTTTGTGTGGGATGCTCTATCAGGTTCATTCCTACATAATGCACTCAAAGGGCATTAAGCCTAGAGCGTGAAAACTGAGTTTCCTTCAGAGCTGCATGGAAGCCTGATGGTGTGTGAAGTTAGTGAGCCAAATGGAGTTGTTCTCCCACAAGAACCACTCGGCTGATTCTTCTTCAATATGCGCTTCACCACCATGCAGTGTTTCCTTGATTGAATTAGCTCTCACACCAATATTTGGGCCTGGAGCCTTTGCATTGAGGGCTACCTGAAAACGGCTTTGGCGCTGAAGTTGTCTGTGAATGTGGAGTTGGTGGCATGTGAAACCCGCATGTGGAGCATTGCTTTGTGTGGGATGCTCTACCAGGTGCATTTCATTCCTAGGCACTCAAAGGGCATTAAGCCTAGAGTGTGAAAACTGAGTTTCCTTGAGAGCTGCTTGGAAGCCTGATGGTGTGTGAAGTTAGTGAGCCAAATGGAGTTGTTCTCCCACAAGAACCACTCGGCTGATTCTTCTTCAATATGCGCTTCACCAACAAGCAGTGTTTCCTTGATTGAATTAGCTCTCACATCAATATTTGTACCTAGAGCCTTTGGATTGAGGGCTATCTGAAAATGGCTTTGGCGCTGAAGTTGTCTGTGAATGTGGAGTTGGTGGCATGTGAAACCCGCATGTGGAGCATTGGTTTGTGTGGGATGCTCTACCAGGTTCATTCCTACATAATGCACTCAAAGAGCATTAAGCCTAGAGTGTGAAAACTGAGTTTCCTTGAGAGCTGCATGGAAGCCTGATGGTGTGTGAAGTTAGTGAGCCAAATGGAGTTGTTCTCCCACAAGAACCACTCGGCTGATTCTTCTTCAATATGCGCTTCACCAACATGCAGTGTTTCCTTGATTGAATTAGCTCTCACACCAATATTTGGGCCTAGAGCCTTTGCATTGAGGGCTACCTGAAAACGGCTTTGGCGCTGAAGTTGTCTGTGAATGTGGAGTTGGTGGCATGTGAAACCCGCCTGTGGAGCATTGGTTTGTGTGGGAATCTCACCAAGCTTCATTTCAGTCCAAGGCACTCAAAGGGCATTAAGCCTAGAGTGTGAAAACTGAGTTTCCTTGAGAGCTGCATGGAAGCCTGATGGTGTGTGAAGTTAGTGAGCCAAATGGAGTTGTTGTCCCACAAGAACCACTCGGCTGAGTCTTCTTCAATATGCGCTTCACCAACATGCAGTGTTTCCTTGATTGAATTAGCTCTCACACCAATATTTGGGCCTAGAGCCTTTGTATTGAGGGCTATCTGAAAACGGCTTTGGCGCTGAAGTTGTCTGTGAATGTGGAGTTGGTGGCATGTGAAACCCGCATGTGGAGCATTGGTTTGTGTGGGATGCTCTATCAGGTTCATTCCTACATAATGCACTCAAAGGGCATTAAGCCTAGAGCGTGAAAACTGAGTTTCCTTGAGAGCTGCTTGGAAGCCTGATGGTGTGTGAAGTTAGTGAGCCAAATGGAGTTGTTCTCCCACAAGAACCACTCGGCTGATTCTTCTTCAATATGCGCTTCACCACCATGCAGTGTTTCCTTGATTGAATTAGCTCTCACACCAATATTTGGGCCTGGAGCCTTTGCATTGAGGGCTACCTGAAAACGGCTTTGGCGCTGAAGTTGTCTGTGAATGTGGAGTTGGTGGCATGTGAAACCCGCCTGTGGAGCATTGGTTTGTGTGGGAATCTCACCAAGCTTCATTTCAGTCCTAGGCACTCAAAGGGCATTAAGCCTAGAGTGTGAAAACTGAGTTTCCTTCAGAGCTGCTTGGAAGCCTGATGGTGTGTGAAGTTAGTCAGCCAAATGGAGTTGTTCTCCCACAAGAACCACTCGGCTGATTCTTCTTCAATATGCGCTTCACCAACATGCAGTGTTTCCTTGATTGAATTAGCTCTCACACCAATATTTGCGCCTAGAGCCTTTGTATTGAGAGCTATCTGAAAACGGCTTTGGCGCTGAAGTTGTCTGTGAATGTGGAGTTGGTGGCATGTGAAACCCGCCTGTGGAGCATTGGTTTGTGTGGGATGCTCACCAAGCTTCATTTCAGTCCTAGGCACTCAAAGGGCATTAAGCCTAGAGTGTGAAAACTGAGTTTCCTTGAGAGCTGCTTGGAAGCCTGATGGTGTGTGAAGTTAGTGAGCCAAATGGAGTTGTTCTCCCACAAGAACCACTCGGCTGATTCTTCTTCAATATGCGCTTCACCAACATGCAGTGTTTCCTTGATTGAATTAGCTCTCACACCAATATTTGGGCCTAGAGCCTTTGTATTGAGGGCTATCTGAAAACGGCTTTGGCGCTGAAGTTGTCTGTGAATGTGGAGTTGGTGGCATGTGAAACCCGCATGTGGAGCATTGGTTTGTGTGGGATGCTCTACCAGGTTCATTCCTACATAATGCACTCAAAGAGCATTAAGCCTAGAGTGTGAAAACTGAGTTTCCTTGAGAGCTGCATGGAAGCCTGATGGTGTGTGAAGTTAGTGAGCCAAATGGAGTTGTTCTCCCACAAGAACCACTCGGCTGAGTCTTCTTCAATATGCGCTTCACCAACATGCAGTGTTTCCTTGATTGAATTAGCTCTCACACCAATATTTGGGCCTAGAGCCTTTGTATTGAGGGCTATCTGAAAACGGCTTTGGCGCTGAAGTTGTCTGTGAATGTGGAGTTGGTGGCATGTGAAACCCGCATGTGGAGCATTGGTTTGTGTGGGATGCTCTATCAGGTTCATTCCTACATAATGCACTCAAAGGGCATTAAGCCTAGAGCGTGAAAACTGAGTTTCCTTGAGAGCTGCTTGGAAGCCTGATGGTGTGTGAAGTTAGTGAGCCAAATGGAGTTGTTCTCCCACAAGAACCACTCGGCTGATTCTTCTTCAATATGCGCTTCACCAACATGCAGTGTTTCCTTGATTGAATTAGCTCTCACACCAATATTTGGGCCTGGAGCCTTTGCATTGAGGGCTACCTGAAAACGGCTTTGGCGCTGAAGTTGTCTGTGAATGTGGAGTTGGTGGCATGTGAAACCCGCCTGTGGAGCATTGGTTTGTGTGGGAATCTCACCAAGCTTCATTTCAGTCCTAGGCACTCAAAGGGCATTAAGCCTAGAGTGTGAAAACTGAGTTTCCTTCAGAGCTGCTTGGAAGCCTGATGGTGTGTGAAGTTAGTCAGCCAAATGGAGTTGTTCTCCCACAAGAACCACTCGGCTGATTCTTCTTCAATATGCGCTTCACCAACATGCAGTGTTTCCTTGATTGAATTAGCTCTCACACCAATATTTGCGCCTAGAGCCTTTGTATTGAGAGCTATCTGAAAACGGCTTTGGCGCTGAAGTTGTCTGTGAATGTGGAGTTGGTGGCATGTGAAACCCGCCTGTGGAGCATTGGTTTGTGTGGGATGCTCACCAAGCTTCATTTCAGTCCTAGGCACTCAAAGGGCATTAAGCCTAGAGTGTGAAAACTGAGTTTCCTTGAGAGCTGCTTGGAAGCCTGATGGTGTGTGAAGTTAGTGAGCCAAATGGAGTTGTTCTCCCACAAGAACCACTCGGCTGATTCTTCTTCAATATGCGCTTCACCAACATGCAGTGTTTCCTTGATTGAATTAGCTCTCACACCAATATTTGGGCCTAGAGCCTTTGTATTGAGGGCTATCTGAAAACGGCTTTGGCGCTGAAGTTGTCTGTGAATGTGGAGTTGGTGGCATGTGAAACCCGCATGTGGAGCATTGGTTTGTGTGGGATGCTCTACCAGGTTCATTCCTACATAATGCACTCAAAGAGCATTAAGCCTAGAGTGTGAAAACTGAGTTTCCTTGAGAGCTGCATGGAAGCCTGATGGTGTGTGAAGTTAGTGAGCCAAATGGAGTTGTTCTCCCACAAGAACCACTCGGCTGAGTCTTCTTCAATATGCGCTTCACCAACATGCAGTGTTTCCTTGATTGAATTAGCTCTCACACCAATATTTGGGCCTAGAGCCTTTGTATTGAGGGCTATCTGAAAACGGCTTTGGCGCTGAAGTTGTCTGTGAATGTGGAGTTGGTGGCATGTGAAACCCGCATGTGGAGCATTGGTTTGTGTGGGATGCTCTATCAGGTTCATTCCTACATAATGCACTCAAAGGGCATTAAGCCTAGAGCGTGAAAACTGAGTTTCCTTGAGAGCTGCTTGGAAGCCTGATGGTGTGTGAAGTTAGTGAGCCAAATGGAGTTGTTCTCCCACAAGAACCACTCGGCTGATTCTTCTTCAATATGCGCTTCACCAACATGCAGTGTTTCCTTGATTGAATTAGCTCTCACACCAATATTTGCGCCTAGAGCCTTTGTATTGAGAGCTATCTGAAAATGGCTTTGGCGCTGAAGTTGTCTGTGAATGTGGAGTTGGTGGCATGTGAAACCCGCCTGTGGAGCATTGGTTTGTGTGGGATGCTCACCAAGCTGCATTTTATTCCTAGGCACTCAAAGGGCATTAAGCCTAGAGTGTGAAAACTGAGTTTCCTTGAGAGCTGCTTGGAAGCCTGATGGTGTGTGAAGTTAGTGAGCCAAATGGAGTTGTTCTCCCACAAGAACCACTCGCCTGATTCTTCTTCAATATGCGCTTCACCAACATGCAGTGTTTCCTTGATTGAATTAGCTCTCACATCAATATTTGCACCTAGATCCTTTGCATTGAGGGCTATCTGAAAATGGCTTTGGCGCTGAAGTTGTCTGTGAATGTGGAGTTCGTGGCATGTGAAACCCGCATGTGGAGCATTCGTTTGTGTGGGATGCTCTACCAGGTTCATTCCTACATAATGCACTCAAAGAGCATTAAGCCTAGAGTGTGAAAACTGAGTTT